>NW_007091762.1:6853-62612 GCF_000164805.1 Carlito syrichta
ACAGAGTGAGACTCCAACTCAGAAAAAAAAAAAAAGAAAAAGAAAAAGAAAAAAGAAAGGTTCTTCCTCCCCCCGCCCCCAGCTTCCCTTCGCTGTCTGAGGCTGATTTCACTCGGATCTCAAAGTTTCTTTCAACAGCAAGGTGCTTCCCTTAGACTGGGTCTGAGTAGTTAGGGCTCTAGCTCCCAACTTGCGAGCATTCAGTGAAGAGGATGGATGGGTTCTCTGGCCGTGGCTGCCAGGGATTACCCGACTTCCCTTTCCTTGCTAGAGGCTGTCTGCACTCAGAACTCAAAAAGTCCCTCCAACAACAGCGTCTCTTGCTGCAGCTGGCGCCAAACAGGAGCTGCGGGCAGCGGCAGTAGCATCAGCAGCAGCTGCAGCAGCTTTGGCCGCGCAAAGGCAGCAACCGTGGGATTTGCCCTCGAGGCAAGAAAGGCCAGGAGGCTCCTCTTTCTCCAGGCCTGAGCGCGGACAACCTGGTAAAGCCTGAAAGAATCAAGATTCAGTTTTTTGTTTAGGAATCAAGTTCTCGAGGGCTCGGGAGATGGGTTTGTTGTGTTCGGATCTGCAACGGCCCCAGCTTCACACGGGCCCTGGCAGCTCGCCGCTGTGCTGCCTCCAGGCCATTTCCCACGCGGGTCTGGACTTCCATGAGGCTTGAGGGACTTTCCGTCCTTGGCAAGAAAACGCAGCATTTCCCCAAGTTCAGAGGCTGTTCTCTGTTACCAGCGTGTCCCGGGTGGGGAACGGGCTTCCCGGCTCCAAACAGGCGGCCTCTCCTCTCGTGCCTGCCCTCGGGGCGCCCTCCCCTTCCTCGGCCGACTGGGGCTGCCTTCTCCTCTCAGGCTGCTCTAACTGCTGGGGCGTCTCCAGCCGCCGGGGGCCTCTTCCTGGGTTCTCTCCAGGAGAGAGGTGATGCTGGCTGCTTCCGGGTAGTCACCCCCCCTCTCCCCCCCTCCGTATTTTGAATGGTGTGTGATGTTTTCTGGTTTATTTTTATTTCTTATGTTTCTCAGAATTTAAAAAAATGCTTTGGATAATGTCAAAATAAATACAGGCTTCTGCCTAATTTCTACGGTTATAATCTTAAATATCCCTTATGTTGTTATCTCCAAAGGGTGCTACTGCCTGAAAAGTATTAAGCCATCTGATTTGACAGCATTTAGGTAGAAGAAAAACGGTTGTAAACATGAACTTAAACCAAAAACACATAGGGATAAATCTAAAAGAGTAAAAACAAATAGAAACATTGCATTTGAAGCTTATTTGATTCTATTAATTATGTGTCATTAACAAAAGCTGAACCCAAGTTCATTTTAATTTTCGTTTCGAATATTGCAAAGTTGATGGAAGATCAGTTACAAAGAATTTGTTTTCTCCTTATGTATCTCAAAAAAGAAAAATCGTTTTATACCAAAAAAAAAAAAAAAAAATCACCTAATTCATGGCAAGCATATTCGTGGACTCCTAATATTTCTTTTTTTTTTTTTGCGTTGGAGTCTCACTCGGTCCCCCAGACCGGAGGGCAGCGGCCGCTCCCGGCCACCGCAGCCTCGACCCGTGGGCTCCGGCGATCCTTCCGCTTCGGCCTTCCGCGTCGCTGGAACTACAGGCGCGCGCTACCACGCCTGGCTGATTTTTTGATTTAGTGTAGAGATGAGGGCTCGCCAAGCGGCCCGGGCGGGTCTCGAACCTGCGGGCTCAGGCAATTCACTCACCTCAGCCTCCCAAGGCGCGGGATTACAGGCTGAGCCACCGAGCCCGGCTGACCACTAATATTTCTACAGAATTATACTTAGAGCTGTGGAATATACAATTAATAACATAAGCTTGTAGTCACTTTGCAAGGCTGTTATACTAATTAATATGACAAGAATAACATAGAAAAATAGCAGGAAATTCACAGAGACCAAAGATACCTGAATATTCTATATGTCAAAAAAATTGCATTGCAACTAAAGTCTCATATAATCAAGATCTTGATCTAAAATTCATAGAATGGTCATATGCAAGTGGTGCTATATCCAATCATAACCTAAATCACCACTTTCATCTATTATTGAATAGGGCATCGTGCTTTGTCACTATGACATGTTTTTTTCTTATAAAGTTAGGGTTTTTAGGTTCTGGCCTCCATTTGTTACTTATAATTTTTTTCTCTCTCTTTTAATTTTTTTTAAACAAAATAAGTATTAGTGAGTTCTTTTTGTGTGTGTACGATAAAACAAAACAGTGAAAAACAGTTTCTGCCCTTGTTGAAATTATTTAATATTGGTAGTGAAGAAAAAAGAAATGGAGATGATGAACTGGTTAGTATTTTTTTTTAGTTCTGTGGTCAGTTGAAAAATTCAGATAATTTGCTTGTATTATTTGTGATGATATTCCCCATGTTGTTATGATTTTTTTTTTAGTGTTCTATCTGAGTTCTATATTGATTATATCCATTATATTAAAAATGATAATACCTGCACATCAAAGAAAGTATAAAACAGGATAATTATAATATACAATATTTTTAATTAAAAAGTTGAAATATGAGTTGTTTAAGGATAAATTGGAATTCATAATATATGCACTATAGGAATGGATTTAACCAAATAGATATAGGAAGCTTAAGAAACTAAATAAAAACCTCAGATATATTAGATACATGTAAAAGGTAAATATAAATAATATAACATGAAATATATCATAGAGGATTTTTTTTTCATAACTCTTCTAACTGAACAGAGTCTATGATGACTATTTTAGCAGAATCCTATCAGTGCTTGTTGAGTCTATAATTATCCCTATGCCTCTCAAAATTATATCTTTTGTTTAAATAATTTATAACTGGATTTTATGGGAACGAAAATCTAAGTCACAAAAAATGAAGCTACATTAAAATATCCAAGAGAAATAAATATGAGCAATTTATATAATAGCAAGAAAAATTATTTTTAAATAATTGATGTGTTTAATTACGTGAAGACACATAAGTTACAACCTAAAACCATGCAAAATGGTAACAAGTAAACACCATTGTGTTGCATGTATAGATTTGAAATAGGTTATTTTTAGAAAAATTATGAAATCTAACAATAATTGGATTAAACAGTCTTCAATTTTTAGATTTTAGATTTTTTAGATAGTTTGTAAAGTTTGTTTTGTATATTGGCCAATGTTCAATAGAAAATTTTTATAGTGGGAGAGTACAGGAGACATCTGCAATTGGTGACAATCAGAGTATGGAAGAGGTCTCACTAAAAATAGGAAGACTAGAGTCTAATAGTAGGATTGAGTTAATTCTCATATACTGAGTTAGTTCTTTATTAAATTACCAAAAGGAGGAAGGGGATGAGTTTCAGGATAATCTATACTTATTGATCTTTGCACAACTTATGTAAAATATTTAAATGTAAAAAAAAAATGCATGCACACAAAAGTAACTGAAATGAACATTGGTGATTTTATGCTCTTAGGATAAGAAAGGAATTTGTGGATAAAATACAGCAGGCATATGGTTAGGTGAAAAAGCAGTTATTAAATTGACATATACCTTCCTAAATGAAATATTGCTAGAATATTAAGAAAAGTGTTGTAGCATGTTGTCCTGCGATTCTTTCCTCTATTTTTATAATTGTCTATGACTAGCATATTTTTTTCTTGTAATCATGAAAATAAAGGTGGCATTGCTTTCTGGATGTTTGTTTATAAGTGCCATGCCAAAATTATTTGTCTAGTAAGTACTTTTTCAAATTTTCAGAGGATAAATAACTCTTATTTTGCATATGCAAGGCATAAATTTAAGATTAAAAAATAATCATGACATTCTGAAAATGGCGATTGCAAAGGAAAGAAAAATAGAAGCAATGTAAATTGACATAGCCAATCTATTATTTTAGAATCTGTGCAGCACAAATTGGAACAGTACTTGTTCTTTGAAAGACTGTCCCTATTTCTTTCCACTCCAGCCATATGGGGAGCCATATGGCTATAATTTTCTTCAAATCTTTTCTTAAATGTCACCTTATCAGGAAAGCCTTCCTTCACCACCCTATACTATACATCACAACTCTCCTTCATTCTTCCTGGCTTTCTCAGCTTTCTTTTTATGACAACATATCACAATCTGACATGTTAATTCTATTTGCTAAATAGTCTCTGTGCTCCACTGGATTTTAAAAGAGAGCAGGAATTGAGTGCTTTATTAGCTGTTTATCACTAATGAGTAGAAGCGTGCAATGGATATGACAGGAACTTAACTAATATAATTACAATGACCACATTTTCGTTTTGGAAAGGTCACATGAATCTTTCAAAGTACTTTTCAAAGATTTCTTAAGCAAAGAAGGGCTGTCCAGTCTTGTGATGGAAAGAATGTGAGATGAAAGTTTGCTGAACAATGGCAGTCATGTTTCCAGTAGTATAGGAAATTTAGGTCTAAAATAAGACTGAAAAAAGAACAAATAAACAAAGTCCAAGTGAGAAGTGAGTCTCTGATTACAATCATACTTAAAACTAAGCTGTATGTGTCCTTGTGAAGGCTGATTTATACAGAAAATAGATTATCCTTTTACATACACTTATTACATTTGAGTTTCTGTCACTTTCAACTGAGTTGTGACTGATTATATTAGAATTGTATAAGATTCTATAGCAACAAAAAACTACAAAGCTTCAAATAACTTTAGTAGATTTGAAAAGTGAATATAAAGTAAAATTTATAGCAAATGACATTTTTTGAATTGAAGTAATATTAAGTTTCTAAGAGACAAAATTATCATTATAGTCTAAGCCTTAATTCTAATATCAGCTATTATCTCCTCAATATTAGCAAAAGAATATAACCTCAAAGCAATCTTCACTTTTTCATAAATGAATGAGAACATTGAATGTCTGTCTGAACTAGATTCATGTAAAATATATGGGAAGAACTAAAAGAATGTTACCTATTGTTATTTCTATAGTTTTTTTTTCACTTTGCAAATGTATTTCTTCAAATATAATATACAATTGTTAAATTTTTAAAAATGTATTATGAACAGTGCTCCTTTTTAATTTGCCTTATAAAACATCAGTTATTTGTGTTACTTTTTAGAAGAAAAGTCTGTATGATGTTTCTTCTCTCTCTTAATCTACTTCAATTATTAACTGAATGCAGAACCCTGAGTACATGTGCTGTCTCTAACAGGTATAGAAAATAAGTGATTTTTAAATCCTTTATGATCAATGATGTTTTTCTCATTAAGTCATGAGTTTCTTAATTGATCAGCACTAAGATATTTTGTGGAACTATTAAACCATTACACCTCCCAATTATCAGTAATAAATGCAGAAATTTTCTGATTACATATTTAATGCTAACTGCAATTTATCATCGAGACATCTCTAATAATTAAACTAATAGCCCTTCTAATCACAGGTGTTTAATTTACCTTTTGCTGTGATTTAAAGGTAGTCTTTCCAAAATATATGAGTTGCCAGTGGGACAGTCTTAAGAGAATGAGTTTTTAAGAGGTGACTTGGCCATGAAGGCTTCTCCCTGGTGCGTGGGATTAAAGCCCTTATAAAAGAGGTTTCTTGCTCTTCCGCCCTTTACAATGTAAGAATATAACACTCCTCACCTCCGAGGATCCAGCCCTTGCTAAACAATTGAAACTGCCTTGATATTGAACTTCCCAGTAACAGAACTATGAGAAGTAAATTTATGTTCTTCCAGAAATACCCCAGTTTCACATACTGTGTTATAGCAGCACAAATAAACTAAGACACTTTTCTAACTTAGAACTTGACATAGGTTATGGATCACAGTAGGCATTTGAAACATATTTTTAAGAATATGATTGAGTTCACTAATTATAATTGAAATACTAAAGATTTTATGAACTCTTAATTTTGAAATAGTTTTTGATTTATAAAAAACTTTCAAAGATAGGACACATTGTTCTCACGTAACTCATCCCCAATTTCCTCTGTTATTATTATCTTATATTAGCATGATTCACGTGCTACAATTAACAAATCAACAGCAATGCGTTATGATGCACAAAAATTCATACTTTATTCATATTTAACTAGTTATTACCTAATGTCATTTTCCATTTCAAGGTCCCATCTTGAATATCATATTTCATGTCCTCATTATGCCTTTTGAGGTTCCTTTGGACTTTGACACTTTCTTCAACTTTCTTTGTTTTTGATGACCATGTGTTTTGAGAAGTTCTGGTCAGGTATTTTGTAAAATATCCTTCTATTAGGAATTTTCTCAGGACAAGCCTGGGTTTAGGGTTTTGGAAGGAAGACCACAGAGGTTAAATGCCATTTTTATCTCATTAAATCAAGAGTATATACTATAAACATGACTTATAAAGTTAAACTTGGTTGCCGATAGAGATAGTGTTTGTCAGATATCTCCACTGTAAAGTTACTTATTTTCTCCACTCTACATAATTAACTTTTTTTTTTTTTTTAGTTGGAGTCTCACTCTGTCACCCAGACTGGAGTGCAGCGGCCACTCCCAGCCACCGCAGCCTCCACCTGCTGGGCTCCGGTGATCCTTCCGCCTCGGCCTTCCAAGTAGCTGGAACTACAGGCGCGCGCTACCACGCCCGGCTAATTTTTTGATTTATTGTAGAGATGAGGTCTCGTCAAGTTGCCCAGGTGGGTCTTGAACCCGCGGGCTCAGACAATCCACTCACCTCAGCCTTCCAAGGCGCGGGATTACAAGCTGAGCCACCGAGCCTGGCTATAATTAACTTTTAAAAGAAGGTCACCATGTGCAGTTCACATGCAGGAGATGAGGATTTATTCTGTACCTCTTTGAAGGTGAAACTTCTACATAGTTTATTTAGAACTTTTTTCGCAAGAGATTTGTCTATTAATTTCTACATATTTATATGATCATTTCTTTATATCAGTAATGACACAAAATAATTTTTAATACATGGAGTTATATTCCAATATTAATTTATTTTATAGCTTACATTTTCCTTTGGATGTTGGGAGCTCTTTCAGTCGATTCCTGTGTCATTTCAACATACCCTCAGAATTATTTGTGTGTGTGTGCAGGTTTTTTTTTTTTTAGCACTTCCTAATTTTCTAATACTAGAAGTGCCCAAGTACATCTTATGTATCTTACATATTTAGTACCCTAAACTATTTCTTAAAATATATCAATCCCTCGGATAAGAGAATGGTATTATGAGCCATACACACACACTGGTGTCATTAGTGCGAAGTGTTATTGCCATTAGGCCTACTTAGCTGAAAGGAAAAGAATATATTTGTTTGAATATTACCTGTGTATACACACCCCTCTAAAGATTTCTGTATGCAAGCATCTGTATCTATGTTAAACTAAACACGAGTTCATACTGACATCTCCAACTCAAATTCACTGACACGTTGCCTATTCTAGCTTCCTTCACTAGTTCCTGTGTCACCTCACACTCTTAACAGTGAGACACCTCTCTTCAGCTTCTTGCCATCTAGTCACTGATATGTTCATTTCCAGTATTAAGATATACTAGTATCAGAACTATTTACCTATATCACTATGGTAAATTACTTTAACAACCAAAGTACATTACATATGTATAGTTTCTTTTGCCTTTGTGCTTACTGACTCCACCTAGTTCAAGTTATTTAGGTCACTAACTTTTTTCCCCAGCTCATTTAGTGAGGTTGTTTGAAATATTTATAATACAGTTACAATATTTTTGTCACGCTCAGCATGTCAGCCTATATCACCCAATCTTTTAATGTTTTTGTTTTTTAAAGTAAGGTTCAGTCTTAGTGCTATAATGTTCATAAGTTTTGACAAATGCATAATGTTGTGTATCCACCATTACAATAGTATACGGAACAGATTGATCACACTAGAAAACTTGTGCCTTACCTATTTAACTTCTCAAAAATCACCAATGATCACCAACTTTTACAATATCTATAATTTTGTCTTTCTCAGAATATCATATAAATTGAATTGGACAATATATTAAATTTTCAATTGTGGCTCTTCTACATAACAATATACAGTTACGATTTGTTTGTCTTTTAACTGATTGTTTTTAAAAATCTGCCTAATATCCCTTTGGAGATATGTATCACAGTTTATTTACCCATTCATTTACTGAAAGACATCTTGGGTGCTTCCAGTTTTTGGTAGTTAAGTAAAAAGCTATTATAAATATTAGTTATGTAGATCTTTGTATGCATCTATGATTTCAAAGCTTTTGCGTGAATATTTAGGGCTGTAATTGTTAGATCAAATGATAAATCTATCTTAAATTTGGAAGAACTGTCAAATTAATTCAAAATTATTATTTTGAATTCCCACCAGAAACAAATGAGTGTCTTGTTTCTCTGGATGCCTTCCACCAAATAGTATTTGTTAGTTTTGTAAATTTTTGCTAGTTAGTAAGTGTACAGAGGTATCTCATAGTGGCTTGAATTTGCATTTCCCTAATGAAAAATTATGTTAGATATAATTATGTTGTTATTTGTTATCTGTATGTCTTTTTTGGTGAAATGTCTGTTCAAAACTTTTGTTCATTTTAAATTAATTTACTATTATAATTATAATTATTGTATTTTTAGAGACAGGGACTCACTCTGTTGCCCAGACTAAGTACAGTAAAGTGACAATGGCTCACTGAAATCTGGACTTCCTGGGCTCCAGGATTCTGCTTGTCTCTACCTCCAGCTGGGACAACAGGCATGAGCCACCACTCCAGGCTATTTTAAAATTTTTCTCATAGAGACAGGATCTTGCTAAGTTGTCCAAACTGGTCTTGAACTCTTTGTCTCAAGCAATCTTTTTGCCTTGGCCTCCTAAAGTGCTGTGATTACTGGTGTGAGCTACTGTGCATGGCCCTTTTGTTCATTTATAAATTAGATTGTTTTCTTATTTTTGTGATTTCAAATATTTTTTATTAAAAAATATTCTAGCTGATATATGTTTTGCCAAAATTATTCTTCATCTGTTGCTGACTTTTTATTCTCTTAACATTGTCTTTTACGGAGTCTAAATTTTCAATTTTTTAGATGAATCATGGTATGGATGTTATATCTAGAAACTTAACAAAACCAGAGGTCATGTTTATTATTTTAATTTTATAATTTTACATTTTATATTTAGAGCTATAATTTATTTTGAGTTTTTTAAGATGTAAGTTTTATTATATAAAGTGTATATGTATATTGGTGTATATACATGTATATACACACATCCTGTTGTTTCAACTCAATTTATTGAAAAGATTATTAATTTCTTCCTTTTATTAGCTTTTCCTCTTTGACATTTATTTACCCAAAATTATTTTTTTCTAATATTTGACAAGAATATGGCAGAAAACTGTGCAGTTTTGTTTTGTTTTGTTTTGTTTTGTTTTTTGAGTTGGAATCTCACTCTGTCACCCAGACTGGAGTGCAGTGGCCGCTCCCGGCCACCGCAGCCTTGACCTGCTGGGCTCCAGCAATCCTTCCACCTCAGCCTTCCAAGTAGCTGGAACTACAGGCACGCGCTTCCACGCCCAGCTAAGTTTTGATTTATTGTAGAGATGAAGTCTCACCAAGTTGCCCAGGCGGGTCAAGGCAAGTATTTCAGTGTCATTTTTTAAAATCTCTTTGAACCAAAAGAAGACTCTATTTTCATAACCCTTCATTTTAGGCTGGACTTATTTAGGATGACTTAATAGAATACATTAGAAATTGAGTTGTTCCAGGTCTGAGGCCTAAAGAAAACTTGTAAGCTTCTTCCCTCCTTAACGGAAGCCTGCCTCTACCATGGGAACAAACCCAGGATAGCGCGCTAAAGGATGCTCTCCTATCAGGAGAAGGAGAGGTGTAGCACAATGGCCTGCCCTTCACCAATGACTAAATGTATTGGAGAATCTGCCTTACATTGAGTCGTGTACTCCATTGACAGCTGACTACACCACAGATGCACAGAGTAAGCACAAACTTGACCAGAAAAATAGCCAGTTCACCTGTATACTCTGAGTTAATTAAATAGTCACACCCTTAAACCACTGAGTTTCGAGAAGCTGCTGTGGAAAAATAGCTAACCGTATTAAAAAATATAAATATTCCAGGATATTAAACAGAAACTCGGCAATATCAGGCGATGGACTGTATAAGACCTCTGACTGTAGGATGTTTAAGACTCGCATTTAGGAAAAGAACCAGTCCGTCTTCTGTAAGGATAGAAATTAGGTGCAGCACAATTATGGCATAATCAAATCATTGCCTGCAGCAAAGTTTTCAGCATCTCACATCCATTGTTAAAAATGCACCAGACCCTATTATTTCTAATCAGTGGTGTGGGTCCAGTGCATCTATACAACATGTTTGAACAGAAGTTTCAATTTAATTTTACTACTACTATCAAAATTAGATTTATTTAAGGGTATTTTATATATTATTTATTTAATGTATTGTAACACTTTAGAAATCTATGAGAATTTTTCATGGTGTAAATAGTCATAATGGCTATATATTTTTTTAAGATCTCAGAAGTGTAGAAATAGATGAGAAAAGTATAAAGAAATCCAAGAGGTCTTAAAATAAAAAATATTGACAAAATCCTCGGCCATTAATTTTTGTACTTTACAACAAAAACTGTCTCATGATTTAAACTATTTTAATAAAAACCCTAGAAGAATATTATTATATATATAAAAGAGAGCCAGCAACAGAACAAAAAACATGTATCTGAGGAGAGAGAGTGTATAGGGAAAAGAGAGAGGGGCTATGTGAGAAGAGAAAAGGAGAGATATTGTATTATGAAATTTACAACAACTTTTTGAGTTAGTAAAAATGAAATCATGAAATTTACACAAGTTTGGTGACTGAGTTTAAAAAGAGCGGAGAGACGTCACCTTTACAGAGAAATTAGATAGGCAGCTAAACAAGAAGAGAAAATCTGTTTTATGTTATTAATATTCAGAAAAATTTTAGAAGAGTTTATAAAATGTTTAAATGTTCTTCTTATTAAAATAGTTAAGCTTTTAAAGATCTATTATTTTTCTTTTAATTGTATCCCATACTTGAAGTGAATTCTTCTTAGTTTTATTAAAGTACAGTTGGTATATTTTAAAAATTGCACACATGTTAAATATATATATCCACACACACATATATATCTTGGTCAGTTTGAATATATACTTACATGTGTGATCATCAACATAACAAAAGCATTAAACATGTTAATCACTTCCAAAAATTTTCTGTTTTTATTTTTGGTGAGGTGTTTTTTTTGTTGTTGTTGTTGTTTGTAAGAACATTAAACATAGTGTCTATATTTTTCACATACTTTAGAAATTCACAATACAATCTTGTTGACTCTAGGCATTATATTGTACAGGTGATCTATAGAATTTATTCACTTTTTATATCAGAATCTTTATACCCATCGAAAGTCAATTCCTCATTTTCCTCTCCTTCCAGTTCCTGGAAAAACCATCCTATTCTGTTTCTACTGGTTTGATTATTTTAACTAACTTATAAAAGGGAATCATGGAGTATTTGTACTGTGACTGGTTTGTTTTACTTAGTTTAATTATAAGTTCATCCATGTTGTTGCAAATAGAACAATTTCCTAATTTTTAAAAGCTGAATAATATTCCTTTGTGTGTGTGTGTGTGTGTGTGTGTGTGTGTGTGTGTGTGTGTGTGTGTGTATTCCACAATTTTCTTATCTCATTTGTTGATAGATGTTTGGCTTGTTTCTATATCTTGGTTATTATAGTTAATACTGCAAGGAACATAGAGGTTCAAATATCTTTTCAAGATCCTGATTTAATTCTTTTGAACATATACACAGGAATATGATTACTAGATCTTGCGGTAGTTCTTCTTTTAATTTTTTGAGGAAACTCCATGTGATTTTCCATAGTTGTTTCACCATTCTCCATTAGCCCCAACAGTTTATAAGGACTCTAATTTCACCACATCCTTAAAAATAATTATTATTTATTCATTCACTTATTTTTCTTTTTTTAATTATAAAGATGTGGGATACAATTCAGGGTTAGGTATACAAATGTTGATTTGCAGGTACCCTTGTTGTTGAGGTATGTGCCTCCCTCCCCTAGCAGTTTCACTCAGTTGCCAGTCCCACCTATCCTCCCCTGACAGTTTCCCAGTTCTGCCAATCCCTTTCTTACAGTATTATAATTGTTCAAGGTCCACTTATGAGTGAGAACATATGGTACTCTGTGCTTTGTTTCTGTGATAGATCACTGAGTATGATAGACTCTAAATCCATCCAAGTTGCTGTGAAGTTCATATGTTTGTCCTTCTTTATGGCTACATAATATTCCATTATGTATATATGCCACTTTTTAAAAATCCAGTCCAACTTCGATGGGTAACATGGTGGGTTCCATGTTTTTGCTACTGTGAATAGAGCTGCAACAAATATACGTGTACAGGTATCTTTTTTGTAGAATGATCTGAGTTCCTCCAGGTATATTCCCTATAGGAGAATTGCTGGGTCACATGGAAGATCAATTTCTAGTTCTTTCAGATGCCGTCACACTGTCTTTGAAAGAGGTTATACTATTTGCATTCCCACCAGCAGTGTAGAAGCATTCCTTTTTCTCCACATTCTTGCCAGCATCTGTTGTTTGTTTTATTAATGATGGCCATTCCTACCGGGGTTAGGTGGTATCTCAATGTGAGTTTGATTTGCATTTCTCTGATGATGAATGAGACTGAGCACTTTTTCATGTGTCTGCTGGCTGCCAGTATATCTTCTTTTGAGAAGTGTCTATTCGTGTCAAAGAAACCATCAAGAAAGCCTGGAGACAGTCCACAGAATGGGAAAACAAAATATTTGCCAACTGCATATCTGACAAAGGCCTAACATCTGGGATCTACAAGGAACTCAATGTGTTGAAAGAAATAAAGCAAACAGCACCATTAAAAAGTGGGCAAAAGATATTTTTCTTATTTTTAAGCAGCAGTCATCCTAACAAGTGTGAGGCACTATCTTATCTTATTGTGGTTTTGATCTTCATTTTCCTGGTGATTAGTAACATTGCGCTTTTTGTCAAACATTTGGTAGCCATTTCTATGTCTTCCTTGGTTCAAATGTTTATTTACGTCATTTGTTAATTTGTCAAATTGAGTTGGTTTTTTTTTTTTTTTTTTTTTTGAGTTGGAGTCTCACTCTGTCGCCCAGACTGGAGTGCAGCGGCCACTCCCGGCCACCGCAGCCTCGACCTGCTGGGCTCCGGCGATCCTTCTATGAGTTTTTTAAAAGGAAAAATGATGGATTGCCTGAGCCCACAGGTTCGAGACCTGCCTGGGCAGTGAGACCTCATCTCTACAATAAATCAAAAAATCAGCTTGGCGTGGTAGCGCGTGCCTGTAATTCTGGCTACATGGAAGGCTGAGGCGGAAGGATCGCTAGACCCCAGCAGGTCGAGGCTGCGGTGGCCGGGAGCGGCCACTGCACTCCAGTCTGGGCGACAGAGTGAGATTCCAACTCAAAAAAAAAGGAAAAATGAACGTTGAAACTCACTTTGTAACATTACTTAGATAATATACTTTTGAAAGAAGTTCTGTAATACTGATCCTTCAATTGCTCTGTGATAATGTTGTTCTACATGATGAATGGTGAGCAATGTATATAAGAATATGCAGTTTTCCAAAGAAACTGGTTTATGTCAATAACAGAAGCAGAATTTATTGAGAAGCAAGACATTTTTCTCGGAAAATTGTTTTTACATAGGGAATAGAAAAGTGTCTTAAATACAGATCATTATTTACTGGATATAGTAATAACATGACTTCAAATGACATGTTAGCATTTAAAATACACTCTATTACCTGAAAATGAACAATTTTCATTTTATGTCATTGTTGTGACTAGATTCTTTTTGTAAATTAGAGGATGTCATTCAGTAATTGCTGAATATGCTACTGTTGAGAAAATGTGGAAATTAACAGTAAGCATTTTTATCAAGCAGAATAAATTTGTCATACATTTCCTAGGTAGTATAGAACAGGTTTCTCCCCCCATTTGTGGTTCATTATTCTGCTGAAAACTTTGCTTCATAAGCATCACGTACTGACACATTTTTGTGTTTTACCATAAATTTTGTAAGTCAGAAAATATGAATACAAAAATAAAGACCAAGTTCAAATTAGTGCCGAGCTCATTGCCTTACCATTGGTAGATATTCAATAAATGTTTAATATGTAATAAATCAACAGAATTACAATTCTATTTTTAGTCACATTATAGAAACTATATTTCAACCTTTATGTTTACATACTAGAAAAATGTTGGCCTAATTAGAAATATGAGCACTGGGCTTGGTGGGATACTTTTGTAGTCCTAGTTACTTGGGAAGCTGGGTGGGAGTATTGCATGAACCCAGGAGTTTCAGCCTGGGAAACAGTGATATCTCATCTCTAACCTTAAAAAAGTTGTTTTGCAGCTATTTATTTGATTTAATCTGCAAAATATTTATGTTGCCTGAAAGCAAAAATAAGTACGCACAATAAATTATTTTTTGCATATTATATGCTTAAAATATAATCACATGCCATTTGATAATTCTCATTTAGAGAGGTGGTTTTTATTATTTATTTTACATCAGATAATTAAACATGTCAAATCATTTACTCAAAAAGATTTGCCCAGCTACGGCTTAAATTTTATTTCTCCAATAGTTTCTGCTTTTTATAAAATAATTTGTTCATATAAAAATTAGAATAAATATATATCAAAATCCTTTAACTTGTGTTATGAAGAAACATATTTAAGAAAATATAGGTTTTAAATTTGATAAACTCGAAGAAATGCTAAAAGGTGATAACTTTTAAGTTGATTTTAAATAAATATGTATTTCTATAAAGCTTATTATTATAAATACCTTTTGTGTTTGAGCTTTTTAAAGAGTGCTAATTTTCTTAGTTTGCTTCCCTATGCTTCTTATTATAAAAGGATTTCTAGCTTTATAAAAGAAGAATTAAGTGAATATTTTGCTATGGCATTAGAGATAAGATGACTCCTAGGCACATGCTGGCCTTTGGAAATGACCTAACTGACATGCACTCAATGCTGGTTTAATTTCCTTGTTTTAAGCACCATGCTTGTCTCTAAAAGTTGATATATGTAACAGTTCAACTGGCACCCCAAACACTGGCTCACACACTGTTACTAGGAAGGATTGAACATTCTCTTGTACTTCTCTTATTGGCTGCAGCCTCCACAGTCTTGACTGTACCCTCCATTCACTATTGAATGAGCCGCACCAATCTGTTCTCTGTCCTAAGGTCTGTATTCACGATGAGAACTATGACAAGAACATTAGTATTCTTTAGCAGATAACCCAAAATCAATTAAATCAAGAAGGAAAAGGGAATGCTTCTCTGGTCTCCGTATTATCCCAGAAGCTAGAAAAGAACCTGACACTGTGAATATTTGCTGAAAAATGAATTGGAAATGGGTCTGAGCTTAGCCTCTAAGAGCACAATAACACTAAGAAAAATAAAGCATGGAAGAAAGTGCAAGATGCTGTCTAGTTTGATTTGATATAGAAAGAAAAAAGACAGATATTAGGGATAAAAATTGTAATACTTTTCTTTGAAATTGATACCATAACAAGTTGAGAATGCAGAATGGTCAAAAACTGCAATACCAGTATGGAACAGACCTATTAGAATCTAAATATGAATATTAAAAATAAATTGATGCATTACTGTACCATTGCCTAATGATCTAGTTTATTTTGTATTTTGTTTACCTAATGATCTAGTTTATTTGGTATTGCTAATATCTATTTTCTATTGTATTGTAGAGTATGGATGTGCTTGAATGTTAATGATATAAAATATTATAATTTACATTTGAAGACTCCTCAATAAAATATTTTTGGCCGGGCTCAGTGGCTCAGCCTGCAATCCCGCGCCTTTGAGAGGCTGAGGTGAGTGGATTGCCTGAGCCCGCGGGTTCGAGACCCGCCTGGGCAGGCGAGACCTCATTTCTACAATAAATCAAAAAATCAGCTGGGCGTGGTAGCGCATGCCTGTAATTCCGGCTACTTGGAAGGCTGAGGTGGAAGGATCACCGGAGTCCAGCGGGTCGAGGCTGCGGTGGCCGGAAGTGGCCACTGCACTCCAGTCTGGGCAACAGAGTGAGACTCCAACTCAAAAAAAAAAAAAAATATAATATATAAATATATATATATATTTTTGTATCACACTTTCTTCAAGGCTGTATAAGATAGATTATTTAATTCCACAGATTTTTAGCATGGAAGTATATACTATAAACTTTGTCAAAGGTTAACTTTTAAATTAGTACATTGTTCTCTTATATTCACCCTCATTATCTATTTGACAATATTGGTATAACTTGAGCAACAATAAAATACTTTTCAACTATTAATATAGGTAAATTATCTTATAATAACTGTAGTGCTCTGAAACTAACATTTTATTATCATAATTATTCAATAAGAAAATAGAAGTACATTTTATTACTAAATTTGCTTCAGCATGCCCAAAGAAAAAGTTGAAATTCATCTTTTTTTCTGAATATCAACCACAATCTATTTAAAATTTGATTATTCTGCATATACTTTAAACTGTTGGAAGTATATAGATACACACATATATGTATATGCATATACGTATATACAGATATCCATATATACATAGATATGTGTATATATATGCACTCAAAAATGTAATTTTAGCTCACTTATTTCTTAAATCATTTAACCACTATAGAAGTATATAGCTCATCATTTGTTTTTGTCAACTCAAAATTTGATTGACTCTTATAAACTTATAACAGTAGAAATAAATCTTAGTTAAAATTAATGAATTCTTAGTGCTGGTTTTTCTTTTACTTTATTCTTTAAGTTAAGCCTGATTTCCCAACAAGAGACTTCTCTTATAAAATCTTAATTCCTTTCAACTCTAGGATAAAAATTAAAAGCTAGGTATGGTGACTTGTACCTGTAATCTCAGCTACTTGGCAGGCTGAGGTGGGAGGATGACTTGAAGTCAGGAGTTCAAGACCACCTGAACAAACATAATGAGACCTCATGTATGAATAGCAAATAAATAAGAATAGTTGACCTTGGTGCCACTACCTGGGAGTCTCAAAATCATAAGTAACAAGGGCAAAAACTGACAAATAGAATTACATCAAACTATAAAGATGAACAGCAGATACAATAATCAACAAAATAGAGAAAATGTGCAGAATAAAATATTTGCAAACCACACATTTGAAAATGGGTTAATAGCCAAAATAAAAGAAACCAAAAAACAAAACAAAAAATACCTTAACAGTAAAAACCAAATAACTCAAGTAAAAAATGAGAAAAGGACTTGCACATACATTTCTCAAAAGAAGACATACAAGTGGTAAACAGGTATATGAAAAAAAAAAAAGATGCTCAACATATCTAATCTTCAAACAAATGCAGATTAAAACCACGATGAACTATCCTCTTTCACCTGTTACAATGGTTATTATTAAAAAAACAATAGAAAGTGTTGATAGAAATGTGAAGAAAATGGAATGCTGTATGCTCTTGGTGAGAATGTAAACTAATAAGGCTGTTATGGAAAAAATTATGGAGTGATTACAAAAAAGTAAAAGTAGAAGTACCATGTAATCCAAGAATCTCAGTCTCAAGTATATATCCAAAGGAAATAAAGTAGGTATGGCAGAGCTATCTGCACTGCCATGCTAATTGCAGTATCATTTACAATAGCTAAGATGCAGAATCAACCTGTGTCCACCCTTGAAATAATGGGATATACAAAGAAAGGATATACTCATTTACCCAGTGGAATACTATTAAGTCTTAAATAAGAAAATGTCTTGTCATTTGTGACACAGATTAATTTGGAGGACATTATGCTAAATGAAGTAAGCTGAGCAAAAAAAGGTAAATACTGCATGACATGACTTGTATGCAGAATCTTAAAAAGTTGAACTCAGAAGCAGAAAGTACAATGGGGTTTTGCAAAGTCTGGGGGTTGAGCTTGGGGTGGAAGGAATGAGAATATGTTGATCAAAGTGTATAAAGTTTCAGTGGGACAGGAGAAATTCAAAAACACAGAAAATGAAGGAAATATGAGAGAAGTTTCTGGAATGTTCAGATTTCTTTTAACTTGATTTGATTGCTCCTTACATGGTTGCGTTCTACTTGTGAGAATTCATCAAGCTGAATACGTTGATGTATATACTATTTTGTACATAGAAAAGAACAAAGTAGAAAAAAATCACTGTTCTTTGATTTTAAGTGTATGATTTGATGCTGATGTGCAATATTTGTTCTGAAATTGAGAGCTATGTACTATCTAGGTCCAAATCATATTTCCCCAGAAAAAAGATCCAAAAATATGGTCAAATGTTTTTACAGCTTTTTTAGTAACTGTTTTTGGCCAGCTAAAACTCTGTTGTTCTATTATCCAAGGGCAAAGAGAGAATGGAAACTGAGGGAAAACTAGAAGTTTCTGTCCCATGAGTTGTGCCTTATTTCCAGAAATGATGTTAACATGATATTTCAGACAGGCACAGTGGCTTCTGTGTGTAATCTCAGTAATTCAGGAACCTAAGGTGGAAGGATCGCTTCAACATGGGAGTTTGAGATCAGTAGAGGCAACATAGAGAGACCTTGTCTCTACAAAAAAATAGATAAATTTTTAAAAAATATTGTCAACCATAGTGGCGTACTTGTAGTCTTAGCTACTGGGAAGACTAAGGCATAAGGCTCAACTGGGCCCGGAAGTTCTAGGTTGTGTTGAGCCATGATTAGGTCACTGCACTTAACCAGGGAGACAGAGTGAGACCCCAACTCATAAATAAATAAATAAAGACACAAATACATAAATATTTCAATACCAGTGCCTTTCCCTAGCATTAAGAATGTACTATAAATTTAAGTAAAAAATTAAGAAGCAATGAAGGAGCATTTTTAAAAAATAAAATCTCAATAAAACTGGTATATTATTTAGATCTTAGTTAAAATAAATAATCACAAAATTTCCCCATCATTTTACCCAAAGATGCATATTTTTCCTACAAATTGTATCAAAATGTATATATTTGCACTGCTTTTGCGTGTATATACAACTCATCTGGAAAACTATTTTATGCAAATCACTTAATGTCAACACCATCTGTACAAAAGACCTAACAACTGATTTGACTGTTGTTTTATATAGCTTACATCTCAAAACCATCATTTACATTAAATTTTTGTACATTCCTTTACTAGTTGGTGACAACATTCTCTCAAAGTGTTTTATTGAAAATACCATTTTATGGTGTACATTTCTTTCATATGATTGTTATTTTGCTGGTCAATGAGTCTGCTATAATTTACATGACCTAAATATTAGTCTATTAATTATCAGCTATAGTAGTAAGCATTTTAATTGTGAATTTATAGGCTTAAATAATTAATGAATGGCTTAAAGCTTCTTTTATTGTGTGGCCATGATTCAGTTCAATCAAAAAGAATAACAAAAACCATGGATGATGCAGAGAAAGTTATTTAAGAGCTAGCACTTTATTATTTGAATGGATATAGCTAAGCAGGAAACTGTGTATTTTATCATCTGACTTTTACAAATATATAGTAGATAATACTAAAATATGGACGATTTTTACAATCACTGCTTTTACTAACTTAGTCAATTAACTATTTGGTCAAGTAAGAAATCTAAAAAATAAAAGAGAGAGAGAGCGAGCGAAATGACCATGTGTGATACAAGAGAAAACTGCAAGGAAGGTGGTCATCCAAGAGTACCTGACCCATACAGAAGGAACATCCACCTTCCATACCAATTATCAATAAGTGGAACGAGGGCCTCTGAGTTCTCAAAAAGACAAAAACAAAAATCAAACAAAAAACTCTTTCAGGTAATTGTGAGATATCTGTTCATTAAAAATAAAACAAAAACAAGTGCGAAAAACAAGTCAGTTTTTACACAGCTAAACTATATCTTAAACCCAGATCTGACCTCTAAACCACCGTATTACAAACTGCATATATCAAGTTGGATATATTTTTACAATAAATATGAGCTAGTTTTCATTATCATTTCTTAATTTTGTTAATGCTGAGGTTTCATATTTCAGGAACGTTTTCAGAAAACTTTTTAAAAATAGAAAAGCTAGAATATATTTTATTTAGTGAATGAGAGGTGGATACATTACAGCAAATTTATGGTGCTAAAAAGATAGAAAAATAATATACACATCACATTGATTAATTTTGGCAAAAGTTTCTAGATTTGTGCTATAAATAAATAGGATATTTATAAAGAAAATAAGTTATTAGTGTCCCATCTATATTCAATTAGGTTTTCTAGGTTCAAGAACATTTAATGTCTTAGACTTCAAACTAGAGAATAAAGTTTTAAGCATACCACTCAGTCATTTAAAACTTTTCAGTAATTGCCTGGGTAAATAATTTTTTCTAACATTATTCTCCCCCAAGACATGTAAGATATCTCTATATTTGAAATACATAAACAAGACAGGAAAAAATCACTTCATATACATCTACATATATATCCCTTTCCAGAATTGATCTTATATATTCCAGAAATGATCTTATTAGAAAGTTTCCCTTTCTTCTAAATGTGTTATTAAAACTTTGAAACATTATCAAAGTTAACATCAGTCTAAATTTCATCTTGAATATTTGATCCAACTTTCAGGCTTGGCAACACATTTTTGAATCATAATATTATCATTGATCTTATTTAGCACCATTAGCTTTTTAAAAGATAGCTGTGCTAATTTCCTTTTTTCTTCATCCACACACACAAAATGCAAGATTGCCTCATAATGTAAGGAGCAACAAAGCTGGGAGGCTTGTGAAAGGCCTGGAACTAGGAATGTAAAATGAGGAATATTAGGCAGATAATAGGTTAGTAGTGGTAATCTACTGAGTCAAATTAGTGTCTGAAGTTAACAGAATGGAATAGGAGTAAAAGCAAAAAGTCAGAAAATGAATCAAATACAGTAAAGCAGATATTAAAGGGAAGCCCAAGAGGTTTGCTAAGGAATAAAGATATAACCAATTAGTACATCAGGACAAGCAGTATCATCGAAGGCACACCTTGAGATTCTGGTAGCTATTAAAACTCAGCTAGTAGGAGTTTCAGAATCTCAAAGGAAAATTGCTCTTCACACAGCAGGTCCTAAAGCACCAACCAATAATGCTTACTAATTGCAATGAAAAGAAGAAAACCAATAGTACCGCATCATTTGAATTTCATACATAATTTAATCTAACATAATATTTATGAAAGGAAGATGTTGTACCTATTTTACAATTGAAGATACTTTTGCAGAGAGGTTTTAGGAATAATCGTGCATCATGCTATTACATTAGTAAGCAGCAAGAGCTGAGAACCCATCTCCCCTTTAACAGGTCAACGTATTAATTCCCTTTCTCTAACAATGACCACAATCTTAGTGGTCAAGCAGCACAAAATCCTAGTGCATGGCCCATTTTCTTACCTTTTCCTGATTTGAGAAGCTTCTTATGTTCCTTGGTTTGTACTCCCATCTCTATATATTCAAGAGCAGTAAATGTGGGCTAAGTTCTTCTCACACTGCCATCTGTCTAGTCTTTTATAGTCACAGCTTCCTTTTGCTCTTTTAAAGACCCTTGTGATGATGTTGGGCTCTCCTAGATATTCAGTATAATCTTCCTACTTAGCAAATTTACTTCCACTCGCAAACTTAATTCAGTCATGTCATGTAATATAAGGTATTCATAGATTCCAGACCTTAAGGAATGAGCAATATAGAGTGTGGGGAATTATTCTGCATGCCACAGACAATAAGCCTTTGCTCTTAACTCTGAGCTCCAAGGCCTCAGCCAGGCAGGAGACTTGCATGTTTGTGACAGGTTATGAACTTAGTACAGGATCTTCCTGCCCTCCAACCCTTTACCTGACTGTCCAAGTGTCTAAAACAGTAGCAAGAGCAAAAGTATGAGAACTTGGTTAGAAAAACAAAACAATTTCTTTCCTGTAATGATGCAAAATAATGGATATAACATATATATGGAACACAGTCAAAAAATAAAACAGGTTTTCATATGTAAATATTCATTTTATATTTTTAGAAAGTTTTAGAAAAAATTATAATGAGAAGAAATGTGGGGGGAAAAGTCGGGCTCAGTGGCTCAGCCTGTTATCCCGTGCCTTGGGAGGCTAAGGTGAGTGGATTGCCTGGGCCCGCGGGTTCGAGACCCGCCTGGGCAGCGAGACCTCATCTCTACAATAAAAAAAAAAAAATTAGCCGGGCGTGGTAGCGCGCGCCTGTAATTCTGGCTACTTGGAAGGCTGAGGCGGAAGGATCGCCGCAGCACAACGGGTCGAGGCTGCGATGGCCGGGAGTGGCCACTGCACTAGTCTGGGAGATGGAATGAGACTCCAACTCCAAAAAAAAAAAAAAAAAAAGAAAAGAAATGTGTGGGAAAAATTTCAAAAGTTAAGCCTTAAATAACTAAGAGGACATTGTGTTGAATACAAACATGTATAATTGCTAATCTACTCAGATTTTCCTTTAGCAAAATTCCAGCATAAATGTTGTGAAAATGGTGGTGTGACTGAGAAGATATTTTAAGATAATTGAGATAAAATAGAAAGCTATTTATGTATTAAAAATAAACCCATAATGAGGAAAATGACATTAAGCTCATAAAATTGTGGCATCCTAACGTTAGAACTACAAATCCAGAAATTTTTAAACTTTTAGCAAATGACACATTTAAGTAAAATAAAGGCGTCCTTATCTTGTCCAAAAAATGTGCAGAGTTGGAATTAATTGTATATTCAGTAGTTACTAGGCCATCTAGGAAAAAAAAGTTTTGTTTTTATCCTATTCGTCAAATATGCAATACAGAGTATAAAACGAGATGGTGGCATGTAAAGAAAGAAGGATGGGGATGAAGTGGGGCTGAAAGACCAGAGGGAGATGACTGCCTAGAAGTCAGGCAGTGGCTAGGCAAGCACGGAGACACCCCTCTCAATTCGAATGTAAACAATCAAGCCGGGCTCGGTGGCTCCGCCTATAATCCCGCGCCTTTGGGAGGCTGAGGTGAGTGGATGGCCTGAGCCCGCGGGTTCGAGACCCGCCTGGGCAGCGAGACCTCATCTCTACAATAAATAAAAAAAAAATCAGCCGGGCGTGGTAGCGCGCGCCTGTAATTCCGGCTCCTCGGAAGGCTGAGGCGGAGGGATCGCCGGAGCCCAGCGGGTCCAGGCTGCGGTGGCCGGGAGCGGCCGCTGCACTCCAGTCTGGGCGACTGAGTGAGATTCCAACTCAAAAAAAAAAAAAAAAAGAATGTAAACAATCTACAAAATACAACAATCTATTGTCTTGATACTAAGAAAAAAGGAATGACGTCAACTAAAAAATAAAAGAAAGTACATATGAGGCAAATATAAACCCAAATAAAGCCCAGATATCAATATAGTAGCAGATAAGTATAAGACTTGGAAGAAAAAATCATTATAATGGAAGAGAGCAACTTTATGTGCAATTAAAGAATCAGTATTTTGCAACTGTATGCCATTTATTCACAATAGAAACAACACAAGTATTGTAAAACTACCACGTGTAGTAACTGAAATACATTGTTATTTATTTTAAAATATCTTTAATCTACTTCTCTCTTTTATAAATTTTTTGTAATTGCCATCATTTAGTTTTACGTATTATATCAAAGTAGAGTTAAACTAAAAGACTAGGATGTTAACAATTTATGCTATATTTTAAAATATATGATTTAATCAAGCCTGGTTTTGGTATTCAATATAATGTCACCATTAAAACCAATATTTATCAAGTGTCTCAATACTTCAGTGAAAAGTATGAAGAAGATGATATTGACATTTTGATAACTTTTAAAAGTTATTATCAGTGCTAAAATAACAGTTAGTTACTAAGATATTTTATTATTCAGTTTTTAAAATAAGTGTTTATTAGAAAGGCTTTTATTTGAATAATGAGTCTCAAGTACAACTACAGATAAGTAGCAACATGAAAACAGAAAATATATATTTTTAAGATTGTCTGTGGTGAACACAATCTACAATAACCTGATCAGGTTATATTAAATGAAAAATGTGATAGGCTATCACTTCCTTAATTATGTTTTGTAATAGAAGACTCAGTCTTCGAAGATTAGAGATGGTGCCTCTTCTGCTAGCCCAGAAGAAGCCAACAGTCAGGATGTGAACGTGTGAAGAGGACTATATGACAGTAACTGCTAGCAGTGCCTAAGAGCTCTTAGCCAACATCCAGCAATAAAATAGGACTTAATTCCTATAACCACATGAAGTGAATTCTGCCAAACAACCTGTGGAAACTTAGCAGAGGGTCTATCTCCTATTAAAACTCTGGGAAAACCACAAATTGACAGACATTTTTTTTTTTTTTTTTCTGAGTCATCATCTCACTCAGTAGCCCAGGATCCCATGCAGTGGCATACTCACAGCCACCAGAGCCTCGACCTGCGGGGCTCAGAAAATCCTTCTCCCCAGCCTTCCAAGTAGATAGAACTACAGACTTGTGCTACCACACCGGCTAATTTTTTGATATATTGTAGAGACAAGGTCGCACGAGTTGTGAACCTCTGGGCTCAGGTGATCCTCTTGCCTGGGCCACCCAAAGTTGTGATTACAGAGTTGAGCCACTGTGCCTGGCCAAGGCAGACATCTTGATTCCAGCCTCCTAAGACCATGAGGATAGAATCAGTAAGTTGTGCTCAGACTCATTTCCAACATTGTAAAATGACAAATGAGTGTTTTAATGTACTTCATTTGTTGTCATTTGTTTTGCAGCAAAATAAAACTAATACAGAGACTGGTTTAAGTTGTGAAGAATGAAACTTCCACGTAGCCTAAGAAGTAACTGTCACGATTACTGGAGATATTTGAAAAACTGACCTCATATACTAGGTATGAGTCCAGGCTCATTATATGTTATAATATTAGCTCAAAATATCTAAATATCATGGAAAGAAACGGTGGTTATGACTGAGCATACTGCATCCTGTAAGCAGGATGTGAAATTGATTCACATATATTGAGAACATAATATGAATACCTTAGGAATGAGTTTCTGAATGAATTTGAAAAAGTAAATCAATTAATTATTGTTATTAAATTTTCATTTTGTTTTTGCTGTTAATAGCCTAAGAGATTATTAAATGCTGTTACCAGATAAAGCATGCAGATAATATAATATAAAAATTTACTCAGCTAAACTCTTACTCACTAATAGAAAACATAAAAACAGTGATGCAAATATAATGAGATTAAAGCATAACACTAATAGCTCTGACAGATAAAACAGACAAAAATGCAATTCAAATATTTAAACAGCATAATTAATAAAATGGACATGAAGTGACAACAGGGAATTGTCTTCACTTTCTCCTTTTTTTAGAAGCTTATAAAAAATCATGAATAGACTTTATTTCATAGAGCAGTTTTATGTTTGCAGAAAAATTGAACAGAAAACATAGGCAGTTCCTAAGTAACCCCATCTTCCCCAGTCCATAGTTTCTTCTATTATTAACATTTTCCATTCATGTGAAAAGCATATTACAGTTGAATTTATTATATATTATACATTTATCATTAACTAAAGTCCATAATTTATATTGATACTATTTATATACAGTGCATCCATGTAGAATCTATATTTTGTGAGCTTTAGCTAGTATATGATGTAATGTTTCTGTCATTAGAGTATCCTAAAGAACGATTTCCCTGTTTAAAAAATCCCGTGTTCTACTAATTAATTCCTCTCTCCATTTTCCCAGAATCTTGGCCTCCATTGATCTTATAATTTTTTTTTTTTAAATTTATTTTGAGTCAGGGTGTCACTCTTTTACCCAGGGTGTAGTGGCACGACCATGACTCACTGCAGCCTTGACCTCCTAGCTCAGGCAATGCTTCCATGTCAGCCTCCTAAGTAGTGGGGACTACCGGCACACACCTCCATATTTGGTTAATTTTTATGATGTGTGTGTGTTTGTGTGTGTATGTGTGCGCACGTGTGCGTGTGTGTGTGTGTGTGTTTACTATGGAGTCTTACTATGTTACCCAGGCTGGTCTTGAACTCCTGGGCTCAAGCAGTATTCCCACCTGGGCCTCCCAAAGTGCTGGGACTACAGGTGTGAGCCACTGCACCCAGCTACCACTGGTCTCTTTACTGTGTTCATAGTTTTACTTTTTCCAGAATGGCATAGTTTACAGTATCTAATCTTTTAAATTGACTTATTTCAGTTAGCAACATGCAGCTAAGTTTATTTCATGTTTTTTTGTAGCTCCATAACTATTATTTTGAATTCCTGAATAATATTTTATTGAATAGATGTACTATAGTGTATTTATTCATTTATCTATTGAAGGACATTTTGTTTACTTCCAAGTTTTGAAAATTATGAAAAAAGCACTTTAGCTGAAAACATTTGTGTTCAGGATTTGTGTGGACATTAATTTTCAACTTATTTGGGGGAATATCTGGGATCATTATTTGGATCATACAATAAGATTATATTTAGCTTTATAAGAGACTGCCCACTTGTGGTTGTGATATTCTGTACTCCAACAAACAAGGAATTAGAGTTCCTGTTGCTCCATTTGCTCTCCCCCATTTGACACTGTCATTTGTTTATTTTAACAATTCTCATAGGTATGTAGTTGTGTCTTACCGTTTTTTTGCAACTCCCTAATGACATATGATGTTGAGCATATTTTTATAGATTAACTTGCCATTTGTCTATCTTGGTTGGTGAGATACCTGTTCATATCATTTACCCAATTTTTTGATTGATTGTTTATTTATCCTTGAGTGTTAATAATTATTTAATTATTTCATATACAAGTTCTTTATTATATAGATGTTTTTGCAAACATTTTCTTCCAACTGATGACTTGTCTTTACAGGATCTTTCATAGAGCAAAAGTCATTTTATAAATAACATTATGACCCATTTTTAGTTACAGTTTCATGAGAGAATAAGTTCTGTGTTTAGGTTTAGGTTTTTTAGATGTAAATGTCCAATTGTCTTAGCAACATTTGCTGCAAAGTCTATTCTTTTTCCACTGAATTGTTTTTGCTTCTGTGTCACTTGAAAATATTTGTGTGAGCCTAGATCTGCACTATCTATTATGAAGCAATTTTTCAAGTGTCCATGAACAACTTGTAAAAACTGATTATACATCAGGAAAAACAGTAATACTCCCAATCAGAATAGTATAATCATACTAAAAACAATAATAAAACAACAAAAACAAACAAAAAAAACCTACTAATTATACTTTTGAGGTAAAAATTGTACCCAGATAATTAAAAGAAACCCTAATAATGTACTATTTAAAATCATAGTATTCAAAATTAATTATTAAATAATAGCATCATAAAAATTTAAATGATTCTGAAATAATATTAGTCAATTCAACAGAAGTAATCAATATAGAGCATATTACAATTTGAAAAATAATATCTATCTGATTTGTATTTGAAAGCAAATTAAAGTAGTATATTTATTTTGAGAAAATCTACATTGATATTATTCAGTATCATACATGTTGTATTCGGACAAAGAATATTCCCTTTCCAATATTGTTTGTTAAGTCCAAAGTTCAGAAAACATTAAAATTATTATCTAAATTTTGAGAATATAATTTCAATATTGTTATTAAACTATTCTGTGATATTTTTCTGTGGCACATTTTTCCATATCGTGCTCTTAATTGTTATTTCTAATAAACAGAAAAATTATTTGATTGTTTATAAAACTTTTGTATTTGTATGATCATTTTCCAGTTGAATTTTAGGGGGCGATTTGTTTATAGACTATCAGATATTCTAAGACTAATTTAGTTATTTCTCCTTATCTTTAGGCCCTTGAAATTGCCTATCTATGAAAAGCTTGAAATTCTTTCAGAATAAGATTAAAGAGAATTTAGTAATTTTCAATTATCCAAATGACTCTTCATCATAATATAAATAATTGAAGGCTCACCTGTCACTGGGCACCAATATGCTTCTCCTTTGTGGTTTATTTCCAACCTACTTTCAAAATGGATTTGACGTAATATACTACATAGAAGACACAGAATACAACTATTAAAGCAAATTATTTGAAGCCATAGGTGTGACTAAAATTATTTAGTTAAAAGTTTTTAAAAGTACTGTGTATAATTAGACACAATAGAGAACTTTACTGTTTGACCAATTGTGTACATTTTTTTGATAAGTTAATCTCTTAGGGTATTTTATGCTTCATATAAAATGTATGCATACTAAGATATTTTTCAGATGGGATTTGTGGAATTGTTTATTTATTCTCCCTTCATTTATGTATATATTTTTATCACCAAATTTAAAGTGTTTTAGAGATATTATTATGCTCCTCAAGATGGCGGAGTCCTTGATCTTGTTATTTTAAAAGCTCAACAAAAATATTCAAATCTATGAAACACCACTAACACTTTCTCATGGCACTAATAATAATAGCACTGAAAATAGCATGGAAAATGTGAGATAAATTGAAGAAGCTATAGAAAATATTTATTGATAATGGCCATTTTCTTTTTCATAGCTTAAGTGACTGTCAATTAAAAATAATGTAGGAAAATTTTAACCTAACAATAATCAGTGTATTCCTCTTTGAAGGGGAAGCAATAACAAATATGTGTGATTTCAAGAAAAATAATTCTAAATTATTTTTAATGTTAAACAGAAAAGAAAATAAAAACATGCTATTGAGAACATTGTGAGAATGAATTAAGAAAGGTATTTGTAGCAATTTTAAAATGTATAAAAATTTATAAATATACATATAAAATTTATATATATAGCCTTTAGTTCATTAACATATTACAGGATAATTCCCCTAAGGTTTTGTGGCAGTTTTTTAAAGGACTATTTAGTTCATATTCCAAAATATATTTTAGATCATTCCGATATCAGTGTTTCATAAAATTCAGAGTTTGAATATTTTACACAAAAAGCCATTGTCATTTAGGAATTGGTATTTTATCTTTTAAACCTATTGGGATAGATGTAACATGAATTTAATATTTGATGGAGAACTGAACATGCTTGACCAGTCTTAATTAATATTCCCACTCTGGCACATTCATGAACGATTATCTTTGGTGTTTTTTTCTCTAACAATGAATTTTCACATACTTTCAAAGAATTGTTCAAATATGTATATGTACTTATACACACACACACACACACACACACACACACACATATGTCCTCCATCAAGTCTGTGTGTGTGTCTCTGTCTCTCTCTTTTTTCACTTTCACACACATACACACAGACGCACCACACAAACCATGCATACACCAAACACGCTCACTCTCATTCTGCTATCCCGGAGGAAATACATCCAAGTCAAAATAAAACCATATTAAGTAAGTAATGAAGAGTGAACCTTCAGCAATAAATGTTATACATCTTATAACTAGCCATTGCACTAGTAAAATAAGAATTTTGTTAATAAACTTCATAAATTAATATTATTTATTTGGGGGTATAGAAGAATGTGCATGCGAACATTTAAGATAAGTTTTTGTTGTCAATAGCAATGACAGTAAATAGAAAAAAATAGCAAGAGGTGAGTAACAGGTATTAGGAGGTAAATTTATCTAACTGTGGCCAATCAACCTCACCACCAACCCACCTATAACAAAAATATCATTCTTTTCTTAATAAAAGTGAATATACACTCAAAAATATATAATATTCCTTAGGTAAAGACAATCTCTTATAAAGTATTTTTTCACATTTAAATAGTCTGTTTGCCTGATGAGGTAAATTAGGAAAATATCTGTATACCTCACTCAAAGTCCTCAGATCCTTTAAATTCAAAAGTTTTATGCTAAAAGATTTTAAATAAAGTTACTAACCCGGCATTGATTTGCTTTGTTTTGCACACTAGTCAGCAATATCAATGTCTGGAAAGTAATTGAATTGATTAATTTTAAATGTGTTTGATGACAAATTATACAGCTTTGACTGCTGTATATTAGATGGTGAGGACTAACATAAACTCCCTTTCTAGTCTTGTACCAATTTATTTTTGATGTAAGGAATTTGGTTCCTATATAACAATTTGAACATTCAGTAATGTAACTATTCTTCTAGAAAACTTCAAACATATTTTGAACGTCAGAGTTGACTGGAGATATTTTCTGGTAGATCAACCACTCTGATAATTGAAATTAAATTCCCTAAAGAAGAAGGCAATTCTTGTGTACAGGTTTAGAAAATAAGTTGCACAACCAATAAATAGTAAATAATGTAATGTTGATAGTGGCATATTGTGCTAAAAAACTACAAAGTTGACAGTTGGTCATAAATAAGTATTCATTAACTGAAATTTCAATTAGGATTATACTTGATGTCTCTTGAGTATATTATAAAATTAATATATCTCGCATGAGTACTTCTGATTATTATCGAGATCTGCAAAGTCTTACCAAAATAATACATATTAACATGCAATCACAATTTTAGTTATGAGTTACCAGGAAATATTATTTAGCATGAATACTATTATTTGTGTCTATGTTCAGACTTTAAAGTGCATATTGATGTCTATGATTGTACAGGCTTGCAAACAATGAACAATTGTATTATTTGACTTTGATACATATTTGAAATATTTTATTTAGATTTATGTTTCCATCCTACTATCGCTGCTACTAATAATGGCAAACATATAAGGACAAGTGTGGTCATTTGGGGCCAGCACTTTTTTATCATGTGGGATTAATCTCATATATTTGTTCCTTTTTGTATGAGAGTCTGATTTCTTTTGTTGTATATTTGGCCATATTTCACTTTAATTTAGCTGCCTGATCCTTTTAGGCATTTCAGCTTCCTAGTAAACATTGTTTTTAATGATCTCTGATTACCATCTACTTTGAATTCCCACCATATCTTTGATGGAGGTAGAAGGTATATAATATCATGAGTCAAACAGCATTAGAGAATGATCCTTGGTTAATAATTCAGTCCTTCACATAATATCATGTTTATTTTTAAATTTAAGAAGGTGATATTAGCAAAATTGTTGAGGAAACAGTATAGAAGTTTACATTGACTTAACTTTAAAGTCCTCAAAGAAATTCAGTAGATAGAATTGTCTTATTGATCTCCTCAAAAAAAAAAAAAAAAAAAATCTGTTGTTTTTTCTCTGTTAGCCTAGAAGCTTCAAGTTCCTCTCACTTTATTCAAACAGGATTAACAGTAATGTCTCTGTCTCTCTTAGCTCAATCATCCCCTTTTCAAGGGATTGTAATACCCATAAAAAATCAAGATATTTTCTCCCTAAAAGATGACTCTCACATGAAAAATATATTTAGCTAGCCCTATGTTATAATAATAATAATTTCCTTCAAGAGATACTTGATGGTATTTAAGAATTAGGTAAGACTTTCACTTGAATGAAATTTTCTCAGAAATATTGATATATAAATCAAATTTTTGAATAGAAATTCACCCAAGTAATATTACAAACGCATTTGACACATTAAAATTTTGTATGACTCTAATTTTATATTATAAATTGAGACAAATGAGAAATAATTAGAGCTATAAATAAACATATAGATAATACCTTTGAATCAGTAATTTTATAATTTTTTGGAGATTGCTCTTGAATGACTAATTTTAACAATATATAAATATGTGTCATTTATAAACAAAAATGTAAATAGAGCTATAAATAAAAATGCTCACTGCAAAATTACTAACAATAATAACGGTTAAAATTATATTAGAATGATTTATAAAACTATTATATGCAGTAAATAGTTATTAGTCGGTTGGGCATGGTGGCTCAAGCCTGTAAACCCAGCACTTTAGGAGGCCAACGCAAGAGGATTGCCTGAGATCAGGGGTTCAAAATCAGCCTGGGCAACTTGGCAAGACCTCATCTATACAATAAATAAAAAAACTAGCTGGGCATGGTAGCAGGCGCCCATAAGTCCCAACTACTTGGGAGGCTGAGACGGAAAGGATCGCCTGAGCCCAACACGTGGAGGCTGCTAAAACGCGTTAAAAACAAAAACAAAAACAAACAAACAAAAACAAAAACAAATAAACAAAAACAAAACAGGTTATCATCAACACTAAGATAACTTCTGGAGCATAATTTTAAATTCATAACATATTTGTTCATCTAAAAATTGATATAGGCAGGGCACGGTGGCTTGGCCTGTAATCCCAGCACTTTAGGAGATTGAGGTTTGCCTGAGCCTGGGGATTCAAGACCAGCCTGGGCAACTTGGTGAAACCCCGTCAATACAAGAAATCACAAAAACTAGCCAGGCGTGGTGGCGTGTACCTGTAGTTCCAACTCTATAAACAAAAATGTAAATTGAGCTATAAATAAAAAGGTGAAAGGATTGCCAAAGCCCGGAGGGTCCAGGCTGCAGTGGCCGTGAGCGTGGCACTGCACTGCAGCCTGGGCGACAGAGTGAGACTTTGACTCAAAAAAAAAAAAGTTTTTAGCTACTAACGTACAAGTAATAAAGACTACAGAAATATCAAAACGTTAGTTATTTTAAAAAACCGTATAAAACTCGGCCATATTAAAATTTTATAAAATTGTAATTATATAGTAGAAAAAAATGAAATATATAGTAAATAACATAACTGTTACATACTAGGATAATATAATTAACATGTTTATTAATATAACTGAATCTCATTGAGAAAAATAAAACATATAGAGTTGTGAGACTATTGGTATTGATAAAACAGACTCATATAATGGACCTTGAACATCCAATGCAATACTATAAGAAAATGACTGATGGTACTGGGAAACTATGGGGGGGAGGGGAATGGGATTAACAGCAGCAAATATCTGTCGGGGGATGGGAAAACACCTCTTATCAACAGGGTGCCTGAATGAAACGTAATTGTACACCTAACCCTTAACTGTACCCCACAAAACCATAATAAAAAATACTGATTAATTAAAAAAAACAGAAATTCTTGAAAAGGTTCTAAGAATATGAAGCTCTGCATTTCACAATTATTTTTTATATCTGAATTTGAAGTTCAGAAAAAGACATTTTTTGATACATGATAGATGTACATATTTATGAACTACTTGTGATATTTTGATACATGCTTACAAAATATAATTAGAATATTCATAACCTCAAACATTTATCTTTTCTTTATGTTGGGAATATTCTAATTCTTCTAGCTATTTGGAAATACGCACTACATTATTGTTAACTATAATCACTAAGTCATATTCCTTCTATTTAACTGTATTTTAAAATTATTAATCAATCTCTCATCATCCTCTTTCCCCGTCAGTCCCGGCCTCTTATAACTACCAATCAACTTTCTATTTCCATGAGATTCACTTTTTGAGCTTCCGCATATAAATCAGAATATGCAATATTTGTCTTCTGTGCTTGACTTATTCTACTTATCATGATGACATCCAGTTCCTTCCATGTTGTTGCCAGTGACGAATTTTGAATAATATTCCACTGCAAATGTGTGTACGCATTTTCTTAATCCATTCATTGTCTGGTAGATACTTAGGTTGATTCCATATACTGACTATTGTGAATAGTGCTGCAATAAATATGAAAATAAATATATATCATCAATATATCATTTTTTCTTTTAGATGTATACCCAGTGGGGGGATTGCTGGTCATATGGTAGATAAATTGGTTTTTTGAGAAGCCTTCATACTGTTTTCTGTAGTGGTTGTGCAGAAACTTTTTAGCTTGATGTAATATCATTTGTCTATTGTGGTTTTTATTGCTTGTGTTTTTGAGATCTCATCCAAAAAAGTCTTTGTCCAGATCAATATCCATAATGTTTTCCCAAAGTTTACTTCCAGTATGTTCATAGTTTCAAGTCTCACATTTAGGTCTTTAATGTATTTTGTTTTTATTTTTGTATTTGGTGAGAGATAGAAATCTAACTTTATTATTCTGCATATGGTTAACCAGTTTACTCAACACCATTTATTGAGAAGATTGTGTTTTCTTCAATATACGTTCTGGATCCTGACCTGTTTTGCTCTTATAAATTGCATAGTATTCAAAGGAGAAAATATAATTACTCACTATAATAGTAAAATAGTTAGAAATGCTATTTTTATCAATAACTAGATAGCACATAGGCTAAGATTTATATGTTTGTCATTAATGTCATTAATCAAGGTGAAGCAAATGACTATAACGTGCAGAATCAAAAGTTACCACTGATCTAATTGATATATTAAAAATATATTGACTTTTCTTTTTTATTTTCATTTATTTTTCTTTATTTCTGAAAAATTGTTAAGTATATGACACTTGGTGCTCATCAATTTGATCACCAGGAAATTTCAAAACACAGGACTTTTTGATTAATGTTTTAAATTACATTTTACTCCTGCTAAGCATGAAAAGATAAAGTGGTATTATCAAAGTAATAATGATTGCGTGTCCTACATTTCAATGCTTTTTTAGTATGATATTAAACAAATTGTTCAACTCTGTTCACCTCATAGACAAAATTCTGAAATAGTTTATGTAATTTTAATTTAATAAAGATACTAAAATTTACCTGGACTCATACAGAGCATTTTTACATACTGATAAAATTGATAGCTTCAAAGCTATATGATTTTTAGTCATGTTTACTGAGTTAAAATTTACATACAATAAAATTTACCGTTTAAGTGTGTCTAGTTCTCTGAATTTTGGCAAAAGCATTTATTTGTTAGAATGGAAATCATGACATACAGTGTTTTTAATACTACAAAAAGTTTTCTCATTCCCTGTTGCATTAAATCCTTGTTCTTGACCCTGTGTACTAGTAACAATTGATACATTTCTTGCCCCAATAATTCTGCATATTTCAGCATTTTTATAAATGGTTTCTTGCAGAATATAGTCTTTTGCATCTGGTTTATCACACTTATCTTAAAGCATTTGAAATTCATCTATGTTGTTGAATGTACTAGAAGATTATTCATTCTTTTAGTTGATATACATAATAATTGTGAAAATATATTTTCTCCAATTTTTTCAGTTAAATATTATAAATTTTACTCATTACTACAGTATCCACATCGATCATTATTATTGGCTAGGTGGTATTTTATTGGCTGCCATAATTTTCTTAACCATTCCTCTGTTGTTGAGCATTTAAGTAATTTTCATACTTTTTCATACTAAACAATGTACTTTGCAATATAGAACCTTCATATTTTGTATAATTTCTCCAGCTTAGATTTTAAAACTGAATTATTGGGTCCCAAAATGTTTTTATAACTTTATGTTTACAAAGTGAATTCTGTAACCACGTAGATTCAGTTATTCACTTAAAAAAATAACCCCTGGTCAAATAAACTTGCATATTATTGTATATTATACAAAACTCTTGGAGATTTAACAGCACAGTAGCTAATGAAAGACAGAAGAGTTTTGTAAAAGCAAAATTTATTTAATTTTAATTTATTTTTTTAATTTTGTATTTAAACCACTGCACATATCTGTATACATATTTTTATGTGGACATATATTTTTACTTTGGAGGGGGCTAATAGCTAGACAGAATGTTAGATTCTATGATCAGGATTTATATAACTCCCCCAATTTAGATACCCTTTTATATTCACATTCACACTTGCTTTATACTTTTTCCAGCATTTGCTATTCCATGATAAAATTAGAACATTCTTTTTTTAATGCCTGTTCTTTAAATATCTACATATACATCTTTTGTTATGAATATTTCCTTCATGTTTTTAGTGGTCTTTTGATAAATATAATTTTTAAAATGAGGGCATAAATCAGTATTTTATAATGTTGAACATAAGGATATTTTAAAACAACTTATATTGCCCTATTTATTTATCTATGTATGCCTGTATCTAGGTTTATATATAAGGGGGGAGCCCAAAGAAAAACAGAACTTGTTTACAAAATGTAGTGTATTGCCTTACTGTTGTTGGGTTGTAGAAGTTATTTGAGTATCATAGTTATTAAAATTTTATCAGATATATGGTTTGCAAATATTTCCTCCCATACTGTGGGTTGTTTTTTTACTCACTTGGTAGTATTCTTTGATACACACAAGTTTAAAATTTTGATGAAGTTCAGTTTTTATGTTTTTCTTTTGTTTTCTGTGTTGTTGGTGTTTCATTTTTGAAGTCGTTGCCAAGTCTAGAATTATGAATATTTGCTCCCATGTGTTCTTTTAAGAGCTGAAAAATAATTGTAACTCTTAAATTTAGTATTTTGATCCATTTTGAGTTTATTTTTGTATATAGTATAAAAATTATTTTGAATGTGTAAATTCACTTATTCTAGCACCATTTGCTGATAAAAATATTCTTTCCTGATTTAGTGCTCATGACACCCTGTTTGAAAATCAATTTTCCATAGATTTTTTTCTGGACTCAATTATAGTGGTTGATGTGATTATATTTATACTAGTACCACACTATTTTCATTGGTTTTGCTTTGTAGTAAGTTTTGAAGCTGGAAAGTATGAATCCTCCTACTTTATTATTTTTTGAGATAATTTTGACTATGCAGGGTTCCTGGACATTCCTCATGAATTTTTGGACTTTTAATTTCTGCAAAATTTGCCATTGGGTTTATGGTAGAGATTGCATTAAATCTGCAAACTGCTTTAGTTAGTATTGTCATCTTAACTATGTTAAGTCTTCCTATCAATGAACACAAGATATCATTCCATTTATGTAGGTCTTAATGTGAGCAGTGCCTGTGTACTCGGGAGGCTGGAGTGGGAGGATCACTTGAGCCCAGGAGTTCAAGATTAGTCTGAACAACATAGCAAGATACTGTGTCAAATAACAAATAAACAAAATCACAATGAGATGCCACTTCATACCTACTAAGTTGGCTGTATATTTTTTTAAATAAAATACCAAGAGATGGTGAGGATATGAAGAAATTGCATTGCTATTATACATTGTATACATAGTATACATTGTATACATTGTATACATATGTATACATAGCTTATACATTGCTAATGGGAGTATTAAATGGTGTTAAATGGTACAGGGAGTATTAAATGGTGTTAAATGGTGTTAAATGAAGAAGTTTGGCAATTCTTCAAAAAGTTAAACATAGAATTACCATGAGACTCAGCAATTCCATTCCTAGGTACATATTCCAAAAATTGAAAACATGAACTCAAACATGTACTTGCTAACAGCACATATAAAACAGATATGAGAATATTCATAGCAGCAACATTTACAATAGCCAAAAAGTGGAAACAACCCAAGTTTCCATCAACAGATGAATGGAAAAACAAAATTCAATATATTCACACAATGAAATATTATTCATCTATAAAGAAGAGTTAAGTTATGTGCTACCATATGACAAACCTTGAAAACATTATACCAAGTAAAATAAACATGCAAAAGGACAAAATAATTCTGTGTTTATCCTTACACGTTTAAATTTCCGTCACCTTCAAAGTGTTCTCCATTTGATGTAATACACCTATTCAAGATGTTTTTTTTCACTGCTCAAAAGAGTTTTTGAATCCATCAATTCTGATGTTTTTAAGTGTTTCGGTCATTTTTTGCTTCACCTCTTCCACGTGGGCAAAATGTTTCTTTGAGGACTGTTTTCATTCTGGAAAACAAAAGAAACATAATCTGGGTTGAGATTGGGTGAATAGGGAGTGTGGCACGGGTCATCTTGAACACTCAGTGCAGTGTAACCAGGTCATTCATGTAAACCTCTCATCATAAAATAGGCACTTTGAGAGAATCTCAAGAAAAAAAAACATTGACTGAAACTGAACTTAGCCTTTCACAATGCTACTTCGTGCACTGATGCCAATGGGTTCTTAAAACACTTATCCAGCTGGGGAGTCCTGTACTACAAGGATTTCACCCTCTAAAAAATAATTCCGGTGTTTCTTGGGTCCCCCTTCTTGTATGTATTCATCCACACAAGCCTAATTAACACTTTCAATGCTTGGTCATATCAGCTGGACTTTTACTCTCCATCCTTTCCAGACTCAGTAAATGACATCTTAATTCACGCAGTTGTTCAACTAAAACTACGAGTCCCATTCTCTACATACCATTGTTTTCTTCTTGACACACATCCAACTCAACACCAAATCCTGTGAATTAGAATTATGCAATCTGTCTCAATTTCTACCATGTCCTTCCATATTTACTGCCACCTATGTTATCTAATTTCCACTAACTCTTCTCTAAAAACTATTAATAAATTTATTTTCACTGCGTTTTTGTTTCTAATTAACTTTTCATGCAGAATCATGAATTGTATATCTTAAATGTTAACTGAGCATTCATTTCATTTTATCTATTAACTAAACGTCAAGTTGTATATAATCATTTTCACTGATTCTACTATTGCCTTATTAGACCATGAGTCCCTTTGAAAGCTCAGTTCTTTTTTCATCTTAAGGTCTTCATACGTGTTGTTCTTCCTAATTTGAGACTTTTGCTCTCATTTTTACCTTTGAAGCTCTTTTCTTTTTTTTTTTTTTTACTTGTGCTTCTTTTAAGAAGCAGTTCAGTTTTCCTTTTATTACCCAAGAAGTGACAACTTCTACAGTTAAAATTTTGATGATCGTTTGTACTCTAATATTGCCTTTGCATATCTTGCTTACTAGTTTTACCTTACATTTTGAGATTACTTTCAATGTTTTCCCTTAAAAATACTTGCACAGTAACTTAAAATATGTATTAAAGAGAAGTTATTAGAAAATAAGACCCATTAACTAGAAGAAACATTTTAAATACAGAAAAATGAACTCATTCACTTTGTAGCTATATCTTTTAGAGCGAAATTACTATTTATTTATAAAAAATGCAAAATATGATTTATGTGCTAAAACAAAAATTGCAAAAATTCATATTTTTTCTTTTGATTCTTATATTGATTGATTCATTCATTCCTAAGCACCAGTTATTATCAATCTTGCAAATCTACTATACAACACATTTTATCAATCACATAAATCAAGTAAGACTATTTTATAAACTTACTGTTCACAGGTGATTTCACAACAGCCAAGGTGGTAAATACTTTAATTAACTTGTGTGCACTTTGTTGGATTTTCTACAGTGTAGTAGTAAAATTTTATGTTTTCTCCACAAACAGTGGTGACCTTTACATAATTTCCTTTTGGAAGAAAATGTAGAACAAATAAAAGATAGAAAATAATCATTACCACATGTTAAGAAATTTAGGGCAAATCATTGCTGTCTGAATGTAACCAGTTACGTCTGCCTATTGCTTATAGCTATTAATTCACAAGGACAAAAGTATTTTAATATGTTTCATTTATGAAAGCAGTTGAATCGTATGACAACAGAGATAGATTTTTATTAGCCACTGCATAGAAACTTTCAAATTTATTATTCTCTGTAAGATGCTTTAAAATATATTGAAATGAGAGCAAATATACTTTAATTGGCTTCATCTACACTTGAATATTTTATATTTATATTTTATATTCATGTAAAGCAGCACTTGCTTAACAACCTGTAATAAATGTTCATAGTAATGCTTGAAAAGACATACATTGGATTAACCAACACACACAGCTGAATTTGATCTCTAATGTCTGCATGCTTGTTTGTTTTTTAGTAAGCCCTTAAAGAAAATATGAGTCACTATAAAAGAAGGAAAGTGCTTTCCACATACCTGTTTTGGCCCTTTCTCCTTGGCTTCAGATTTTCTACCTCCTAATTTCATTGGTTCTGAGACTCTGAACATTTAAAAAGTTCTTAGGACTTAAAAAAAATTTATCCTTCAGGACACTTATTTTTATTTTACCCTGTTTTCACTCTATGCTTTGCCTTGGACATTTTTTGTTAAATGATTGACTATCCATTTAGGCTGTATGGGACAAACACCAGTTAGTTCATTCTTTCGGAAAGGGCCTGGACAAGATTCCAAACATAAAACAACATGAAACTAATACACAGCCTGTTATCATTACACTTCTTACTGATGTCAAGGAACAGTGTATAAAAAGTATCTGTGTTCCATTTTAAAGAACAGTTTCATTGATAGCTCAGGGTATGTGTAACAAAGATGAGATGCAATTACTCTCCTCTTTCACATCTGATCTCTAATCTATAGTAGTGGAAAAGAAAAACTAGAATGTTCTCAGACATTCTCATTAGCCCCTGCCCTCCACAACACCCCCTCATTTATTTTTAACACAAAAGCAAGTTGAAGCTTGAGGCATCTTTTCTTCTTAGGCAACTCACAATGAATCACAAATCTAGGCTATGGAAAAACTCTTCAATAGCTTAGGATATTGTGATGCAAATGATGTACATTATTTTATAGTAAAAAAATATAAATATAAAATCTATGCTCTTATATTCTATAGTTTCCACATTTTAGTAATAATTTATAAAGAACAAGTCTGATCAGTAACAGGATAGTTAAAATCTAAAATGGACATTTTATTCATGCTAAAAAAAAAAAAAAAAAATCAGAGTGAGCCAGGAGAGAATATCATTAAAAACAGAAGTGGCAGGCAAAATCAGACTCACAAAATTTTAATGCTGAAAGTCAATATTATTCCTGTCTTTCCAAACTGCTTTTATAGTTGAGGAAACTCAACTAAGGAATAGATTATTACATAATTTGTCTCAATACAAAATTTAGTGACAGAGACAAGATGTTCCTAATAAAATAAGAGCAGTTATAAAGAACAGTATAAAAGTTATGAACAATATTCTGGTTTAATGGCATTAAAAAGACATCTGTATTAGAATAATTTTGTTTTATAATGAAGACAAATAGCTACTCTAGTTTCCAACTAAAGAAAAAATGTTAATTTTTCTTTCCAAAAGGGTATGTAGTAAAAGAAAGTCATAGAAATAGCCACATTTAGAAAGACTAGATAGCAAAGAATAAGATTCCAAGCTTCTGAGAAAGCAGAACTATATTTCTAAAGTCAAAGAACCCAAGAGGTTTCAGTAAATCATACATAATTAAGCTCAAGTGCTTATAAAGTAATACATACAAGTTATATCTCTACATATTACTATACACGTGTCTGAATTTTTGAGGCCACACTTATTTATATAAACAAACCTAACAGCACATAGAATCGTATAACTTATCATTTTGCAGTTTAACTGAATTTTGATTTTGTTTTTGTTTTTTAATCTAGGTGTTCTTTCAGTGGCACAGTGTTTTATGTTTTCATAAAATAGAGAAAACCTGAGAGACACTTTGATGAAGAAAGACTTACCAGTTTATCTCATGTGTGGTCAGTATTTTCCCATCCCGAAAAAAGTGACAAAACATAAAAAATATGTTATACTATGAACATTGCACATACTAGAATGAAATCATCTTTGTCAGGCACCCCAAAATTGGGCAGTGGAAGTTGGAAGAAAAGGAAGTTCAGCTAGTATGTCTGAGATAAGAATTATTTCTGAGGACTTTGTACAAATGCTTTCTTTTTTTTAATTATAAAGGTGTGGGGTACAACTCAGGGTTACGTATACAAATGGTGATTATGCGGTTACCCTTGTCAATAAGATATGCCCCTTCCTCCCCTAGCAGTTCCCCTCAACAACCAATCCCACCTCCCTTCCCCTGACAGTTTTCCACTACTGCCAATCCCTTTCTTATAGTATTATAATTGTTCAAGGTCCGCTTATGAGTGAGAACATATGATACTCTGTTCTTTGTTTCTGTGATAGACCACTGAGTATGATCAACTCTAAACCCATCCAAGTTGCTGCAAAGTCCATAGGTTTGTCCTTATTTACAGCTGCATAATATTCCATTGTGTATATGTACCACATTTTTTTTTTATCCGTTCAGGCTTGGATGGACAACATTGTTGGTTCCATGTTTTTGCTATTATGAATAGAGCTGCAAAACACATATGTGTGCAGGTATCTTTTTTGTAGAATGATTTGAGTTCTTCCAGGTGTATTCCCAATAGGAGGACTGCTGGGTCATATGAAAGATCAATTTCTAGTTCTTTCAGAAACTGCCACACTATCTTCCAAAGAAGTTGCCCTAGTTTGCATTCCCACCAGCAGTGTAGAAGCATTCCTTTTTCTTCACATCCTCGCCAGCATCTGTTGTTTGTTTTATTAATGATGGCCATTCTTACTGGGGTTAGGTGGTATCTCAGTGTGGTTTTGATTTGCATTTCTCTGATGATGAATGAGGTTGAGCACTTTTTCATGTGTCTGTTGGTTGCCCCATTTATCTTCATTTGAGAAATGTCTATTCATGTCTTTTGCCCACTTTTTAATGGGGCTGTTTGGGGTTTTTTTGTTCCTTTTGGTGCATTTGACTTCCTTGTAGATCCTAGATGTTAGGCCTCTGTCAGATATACAGTTGGCAAATATTTTTTTCCCATTCTGTGGACTGTCTCCCTGCTTTCTTGATGGTTTCTTATGCTTTGCAGAAGCTCATTAGTTTGATGAGGTCCCACTAGTCTATCTTATTTCTTAAGGTGTGGACATTTAAGATTCTGAATAGGAATTGGTTGCCAGTTCCAATTTCCATAAGGGTGTCTCCTACATTTTCTAAGATTCTTAAAGTTTGAGGTTTTACGTTTAGGTCTTTGATCCATTTAGAGTTAATTTTTGTGTATGGTGGCAGATAGGGTTCCTGTTTCAGACTTCTGCATGTGATCAGCCAGTTTTCCCAGCATCATTTATGGAATAGGTTCTCCTTTCCCCAGTGATTGTTGTTGGAGACTTTGTCAAAGATGAATTGGTTGAAAAATTGAGGCTTTGCTTCTGGAATCTCTATCCTGTTCCATTGGTCTATGTGCCTGTTCTTATACTATTACCAGGCTGTTTTTATTACTGTAGCCTTATAGTAAAGTTTGAAGTCTAGAAGTGTGATACCTCCTGCTGCTTTGTTTCTTTGCTAAGGATTGTTTTGATTATTTGTGGTCATTTATGTTTCCATATGAATTTCTGTATTGTCATTTTCAGGTCTCTGAAGAATGATGTTGATAACTTAATGGGTATTGTGTTAAATCTGTAGATTGACTTTGGTAGGATGGATATTTTAACAATGTTGATTCTTTCTATCCATGAGCATAAAATATTTTTCCATTTGTTTGTGTCTTCTTGGATTTCTTTGGGCAGTATTACGTAGTTCTCATTGTAAAGGCTTTCACTTCTCTGGTTGGGAAGTTGCTGAGAAATTTCATTATTTTAATGGCTATTGTGGATGGGATTGTGCTTTTAATTTGGCCCTCTGCCTGCTTGTTGTTGTATAGGAATGCAACTGTCTTTTGCACATTTATTTTGTACCCTAAGACTTTGCCAAAGTTCTTCATCATTGCTAGCAGGTTTTTGATGGATTATCTTGGATTTTTAAAGTATGGATCATATCGTCAGCAAAGAGGGATAACTGGACTTCCTCTTTTCTATTTGGATACCCCTGATTTCCTTCTCTTGTCTAATTGCCCTAGCTAGGACTTCCAACACAATGTTGAACAAGAGGGATGAGAGTGGGAAGGTTTGTCTTTTTTCAGTTTTCAGGGGAAATGTTTCCAGTTTCTGTCCATTTAGCAATATGTTAGCTATGGGTTTATTGTAGATGACACTTACTCTTTTGAGGTATGTTCCCTCTATACCTAGGTGTTTGAGGGTTTTTATTAAGAAGGGATGCTGGATTTTATCAAAAGGTTTTTCTTCATCTAATGATATAATCATGTGGTTCTTGTTTTTTTCTGTTGACGTATTTAATTACATTTATGGTCTTGTGAATGTTGAACCAGCCCTGTATCTTGGGGATGAATCCTACTCCATTAGGGTGAATGCTTTTTGAGATGTGTTTTTGGATCTGATTTGCTGGAATTTTTTTGAGGATTTTTGTATCTATGTTCATAAGGGATATTGGGTTAGAGTCTTCTTTTTTTGTTGAAACTTTACCCGGTTTGGGTATGTGTGATGTTTCTTTGTAAAATGACTTGGAGAGAATTCCATCTTTCTCAATTGCCTGGAATACTTTCAATAGGAGTGGTATCAGCTCCTTCTTGTACACTTTGTAGAATTCTGCTGGAAAGACATCTGGTCCAGGTCATTTTTTTGTAGGCAGCTTTCGTATGAGCGAGTCAATTTCCTGGGTTGTTATTGGTCTCTTTAGTGTCTCAACATCTTCTTGTTTCAACCTGGGGAGGTTGTGTGATGTCAGAAAGTCCTCCAATTCATTTAGGTTATCAAGTTTGTTTCCATGTAGGTGTACACAGTAATCTCTGATAATCTTTTGTATTTCTTTGGAAATCAGTTGTGATTTGATCTTTAGTGTTTCTGATTGTGTTTATTTGAGTTTTTCTCTTTTTCTCTTTTTCTTGGTCATTCTGGCTAGGGGTTCATCAATCTTGTTAATTCTTTCAAAGAACCAGCTTTTTGTTTTGTTGCTGTTTTCTATGATATTTTTGTTGCTGTTTTCTATGATATTTTTGTCTTCTATGTCCAGTATTTGGGCTCTTATTTTGGTAATTTGGAATCTTCTGCTAAAGTTGGGGTTTTGTTGATCTTCTCTTTCCAGTTCCCTTAGGAGATTTGTTAGGGTCTGCATTTGTGATCTTTCCATTTTCTTGATGTCTGCTCAGAGAAATGAATTACCCCTTAGAACTGATGTCATAGCTGGGCTCGGTGGCTCAGCCTGTAATCCTGCGCTTTGGGAGGCTGAGGTGAGTGGATTGCCTGAGCCCGCGGGCTCGAGACCCGCCTGGGCAACTTGGCAAGACCTCATCTTTACAATAAATCAAAAATTAGCTGGGCGTGGTAGCGTGCGCCTGTAGTTCCAGCTACTTGGAAGGCTGAGGTGAAAGGATCACCAGAGCCCAGCGGGTCGAGGCTGCAGTGACCAGGAGCGGCCACTGCACTTCAGTCTGGGCTACAGAGTGAGACTCCAACTCAAAAAAAAAAAAAAAGAACTGATGTCATGACATCCCAGAGGTTTTGGTAAGATGTTTCTTTTTCATTTGTTTCCAGGAATCTTTTAATTTATGCTTTGATTTCAGTGCTGACCAGTAGTTGTTCAGCATCATGCTGTTTAGTGTCCATGTCACTGTGGGCTTTGGGGAAATTTTGTTGGTGATGATATTTGTGTTTATTCCACTGTGGGCTGAGAATATGCATGGCAAGATTTCAATCTTATGGGATTTGTTTATACTTGATTTATGGCCAAGGATGTGATCAGTCTTGGAGAACATTCCATGTGGTGATGAGCAGAATGTGTATTCTGTGATTGTTGAGTGGAATAATCTATAGATCTCTATTAAGTCCATTTGGCCAAGTGTCAAGTTTAGGTTCTGGATCTCCTTGTTGATTTTTTGCTCTGATGATCTATCTAAGGCTGTTAGTGGGGTATTCAAATCTCCTCTATGATAGTGTTAGAGTCAATTTTTTAAAAATTTACTTAGCTTTATAAATGCTGGTGCTCCTGTTTTGGGTGAAAATATGTTTAGGATGTATATTTTTTGTTGATGGATTGAACATTTTATCATTATATAGTGTTCTTTTGCATTTTTAAAATTTTTGATAGTACAGAGGTTGTTTTCTCTCATATTAAGATCACAACTCCTGCCTTCTTTTATGATCCATTTATTCTGGAAACTCATTTTCCATCCCGTAACTCTGAAGATGTGTGTGCCCCTTGTAGTGAGATGAGTCTCCTGGATGCAGCAAATAATTGGGATATGGTTTCTTATTCAACTTGCCATTCTGTGTCTTTTCAGTGGTGCATTTAGTTCATTCACATTCAGGTTGATTATTGAAATGTGGTTGTTTATTGCTGTCATGAGGTTCTTATAAAATTTTTTCTTTGCTTATTTTCTTGGCTTTGGGGTTGATGTATGTATGTGTTTTCAAGTATCTTGTGCTGCATTCTTTGTTGATTATGTGCTCCTGTGGTCTCTTAGGAAGTGTGTGGTCATTCTTTTTTTTTCTTTCTTTTGTGTTTAATAGCTTTTCAAGTGTCTCCTGTAAAGCTCTCTGGTAGCTGCATAATCTCTTAGGGATTGGATGTCTGGGAAGAATTTTAATTCCCCATCACTGATAAAACTGAGCTGGCTGGATAGGAAATTCTTGGTTAATATTAATTATCTTTGAGGACTTTGACTATAGAGCTCTAGTCCCTCCTTGCTTGTAGTGTTTCTGCCAGTAGGTCTGCTGCTATTCTGAATGTTTTTCCCGGGTTGGTAGTCTGACCTTTCTCTCTTGTTGCCTTACATAATTTTTCTTTTGTGCATACTTTGTGTAGGTGAATTACTATGTGTCTAGGGGTTGGTCTTCTCATTTGATATCTTGTGGGAGTCTCTGTTTCTCTTGTGCTTGGCTGGTCACAACTCTGGTGAGATGGGGAAAGTTTTCTTGGATTATCTGCTGTTGTTCTCCATTTCCCTTTCTTCTTCTGGGATACCAATCAGGCATAGGTCCAGCCTCTTGATCTACTCACACATCTCCTATAGGCTTTGTTCTTTGTTTCTGAGTCTTCTTTGTACGTTTTTTACAGATTGGGTTAATTCCATGTTATGGCTTTCAAGGTCTGAGATTCTATCTTTAGTTAGATTAATTATGCTTTCCTTGTTTGTCATCTTGTTATGTATTTCCTGGATAAAAATTTTTAATGCCAAAATCTCTGTCACAAGTTCTTTCAGTGTTGCATCTTGCCTTTCTTGAGTCTTATTCACTCTTTCCATCCATTCCCTAATCCTTGTCATATTCTGGGGCCATTTGTTGGTGACTTCCATTGTTTGGGCACCAAGGTCTCGTTTTTCAGGAGTTTTGTCTTTGGTGCATTTGAATTTGCCTGAGTTCTTCCTTTGGTTTTTCCTCATTTGTGACAGATCTCTTGTTTTTCTCTTTAGTTCTGTTGTTTAGTGTCAGTGGGAGAGGCTTTCCCTTCCAATGTTTGCTTAGTCCTCTATTCTTCCCTGTTCCAGGCACTGGATTTTTTTCTATTTTGAAATAGGACAGTGGATGGGCAGCTTTGCTGTCTCTTGAAGTTTTTGAAATTCAAATAAAGTAGGGAATGGGGTACTAGAATTCAGAAACTACTTGCAAATTGCAATGTTCACTTATTGTGGCATGTGTTTCCTAAGACCCTCTCCACCACCACTGTACATGATGTTGCAATGCAGAAATCAATGCAAAAAACAATTGCGCACGCACACACACACACACACACACACACACACACACAGACACACACACACACTAAAACAAACTGGAATAACAACAAAGTGAAACAAAACAGACAACAACAAAAAACCAATAAAACTAAATACACACATGTCTAGTACAAAGTGAATAGAGAAGAAAAACAAAAAGACCAGAGTGGGGAAAAAAGAATTCAGATTGAACCCTCACACATATATTGACACACACCTTAAACTATAAAAAATGAATATAAAAAACCCCAGAAGAACAAAAGAGCAAAACAACCCAACAACAACAAAATTGATTGATGAACATTCAATCATTCACATACACAAATAAACAGAAAACAACAAATAAAAGAAGAAAGGAACAGAAAAAGAAAGAAACATTAGGGAGATGTAGAACAAACCCTCACATACACATCCATGCACAAAGGAAAAATATAGGTGAACTAGCAAACAAGCAGTCAAAAAATTTTTAAAAATTAGAAAAAAAAATTGAAAATTAAAAAAAAACCCTGCCCTCTCGTGGCACGCTCCGTAATTGTTCCTTTAATCAAGTCCTACAGAGCCTCCTCTTTCACTCTCCAGTGTCTGAAGCAGGGAAGGAGGAGGGGCAGTGGAGGTGGGTGGGGCTGCCACCCTCCCCTCCCACTCTGGGGAGGTTCTGGATTGTCTCCTCCCCAGGTATGCCCCAGCCCGGCCTGTCCTACAACGGAGTTCTCCTATTGCAACTGATGTCCAGGCTCCACCTGGGTTTGTCCCTCTCAGTGGTGGCCCAGCTGGGTGGGTCTGATGTTCAGAGGACGGCTGGGGAGGAGGGGGTTTAGATCTGCCTCAGACGCACCGCTCCTCGCCCTTTTCTGGTCACACCCTTTGTCCTGCAGCTGGATCAGGGTAGGAAGTGGGGTGCCTGGAACTCAGCACTTGTCAGGCCAGCCAAAGTTTGTGCTTTCAGATTATTCCCTCTGGGTGGCAATCAATCCTTGAGTAGTTGGTCCGCCAGTCACAGAGATTGGACCTGTTGCTCCTTGGTGAGCAAGTCAGAGCACTTTCCTGCCCCTCCTTCAAGATGGTGGTGGGGTGCCTCTTTTGTCCTCTTTTGTGGCACTTTGCCTCTGGACGCCCTCCGCAGCCCCTGCTGCCAGCGCCCAGCCAGATGCTGAAGTGGTGAGGCAAAAGCTAGGAGCCAACAGTCTCTCTCCTGCTGCAATGGTGAGGGAGACGCAGGGCGATGGTTTCTCCCTACTGCTTTTTTGTAGGAAAACTTTTGTCCATTTAAAAAAAAATAATGGCGCTCAACTACTGCAACCTGGGAAGAGCCAGGGATGAAGCAGAGAAACTGCAGCACCAGCTGTAGCACCTGAGACCTAGTCACTTGTTCACGAGCTCCCGCGTAGACTGTCTTTCCCAGCATTTTCTTCCCAGGGAGGGTTTGTTGATTAAAAAAAAAAAAAGAAAAGAAAAAAAAAATGGTACTTGCCTTCTGCATCCTGGGAGTCATTAGGGTTCAAGCCAGCAAGTGGCACCAGCTGCTGCACCAGGGGAGCCTCACTCAGTCAGCCACTCACACACCCACTTGCTCACCAGCACGTACACAACATTTTCCATACACTCACTCACACAGGAACCCACATATTCCAACTGGTTTTCTGCCATCTTCTGGACCCTCTTCTCTGCAAACCCTTTCATGTTCTTCATGCATCTCCTGTTTTGATAAGGTTTATCACTAGACATCTTTGGTCTGTAGTGATTCACATTAGATGTTCTCGGAAGAATACTTGTTCAGTAATGACATCTCCACCAATGAACTGACAACAACTTTGACTTTGAAGCTCTAGAACCAATGAACTCTGTTTTTAAGGAGATTATGTAAATCTCTTTTGCTAACAAAGGCTCTCCTGTTTTCTTTCCTTACCCAATGCTCTGGTGGCTTGCCATTCCATTCATTCATCATAATGTCATTTCTATTCCTAGGTAAACCCAATATATTTAGAGATAATGCTCTCTGGTGTCTTTTGTAGGTTGACAGCACTCTCACATCTACTTTTTAACACTTGTTCTGATCACTTTGTGACCCTGTTCTCAAATATCTAATGATTTCATTATTCCTGTTAGAAGACTGAATCCAGATTTGTAAATAAATTGTGGAAGGGTGCAGATAAGTTCAATATAACACAGAGACTGGATCCTGTCCTAATTAACTGATTACCCCAAATAATGAAGGATATTTCTGAACCTAGGTACACAAAAACAAGTTGAAAGGAGAAAGGAAGTAGATGGCTCATGAAATCTGCAAAAAATTTTTAAAAATTGACAAAAAACTTTATCACCTAAAATTAATGGTAGGCCAAAATTCTTAAATCTAAAAATTTGAAGATATACATTAATGGAGAGTGCATTGAGAAGAAATGAACACATAATTCCAGAAATAATCAGTTCAACAAATGCATTGTGAACCATTCAAGAATACGTAGAGGGTTATGGAGTTTGAGGTTTGCTTTTGACACTTGTCTTGTACAGACTTGACTCTGGAATCAACTAACTGGAATCGGGGAGGAAGGGCAATAGTTACATATCTTTCACTGAAGTGTTTTGCCAGGTATACCGTTCTTTAATATAGTACATTTGAACTCTTTGCATGTGCTATTTCCTAGTCCTTTTGTTCATAATCAGTGAAACTATAAGTTTAGAACTGATTATTTCAAGTTATCCTCTGGCTTAAAATTTTATGATTCAGATTAAAATTTAGTATTAATAGTATAATAATGTATTAAATACTTAAAACTAAATAATAATGAACATCTAGTATTAAACTATCTGAGTTTTTTCTAGTGTACCTAAACCTATAACACAAGGAAAAAAGCATATACTTCTTAACCATCTGATAAGAGCTAATTGGAGCAATTTTCACATTAATATTAATGTGCATTTGTATCATGTTCATGGCAATAAAAAAGGACACAATGCACACATTTATCTGAAAAGTGAAGATGTTTATATTAATATGATTATTTCTTACAAAAGGGGGACCCAAAAAGCCCAGAATTATTTTTTGTGAATGGGCCCCTTTTAGTAAAGATTCCTCTCACTAGGTAATTGCTCTAGGTACCCAGCTTCGTCAGTGTAGTAGCTAGCGTTGTTGTGAGAGGTGGTTTGGCTTGAGTGAGTTTTGGGGGAGAGACTCTTTCCATCTTATGATGGGTGGTTTACAAGTGCTCCTACTCACTGTGGTTGAGTGTTCAGCAGTTTTTGACCCAAAATAGCATGACCTTCATGTCCCCATGACCCCTGTGTCCTACCTTCCTCATTGACCTGATTTCACCCTGAGTGACTTTTGTTTCCTCTAATGAAAAAGAAGCATCCTCAAAGGGAAACATTTTGCTCATGTGAAAGAGGTGAAACAAAAACAGCAGAAACATTAAAAGCCATCTAAATTGATGAGTTCAAAACTGTTTTGAGCAGTGGAAAACGAATCTTGATAGGTGTATGGGCAAGAATGTGAAGGTGACTGAAGTTTAAACATGTAAGAAAAATTACACAATTTTTAAAGAAATCAGTTCCTGGTTTTGGGGGGTCTGCCTATCTGTGTGTGTGTGTGTGTGTGTGTGTGTGTGTGTGTGTGTGTATATATATATATTTTTTTTTCTTCCTTAAAAATTGTGTAATTTTTCTTACATGTTTAAACTTCAGTCACCTTCACATTCTTGCCCATACACCTATCAAGTTTCTTTATATTCTCTCTCTCTATGTATATATATATATATATATATATATGTATATGTGTGTGTGTGTGTGTGTGTTTGCATACTTGTATTTATTATTAGTATGCATTATTAGTATTTTTAAAATAAGGTATAAATGGTAAAAATTACAAATTTTTAAGTAGCAAAAACAAGATAATTAAAGTTTTCTTTTTAATCTTTCATATATTTAAGAATGTATTGCCGGGCTTGGTGGCTCAGCCTGTAATCCCGTGACTTTGGGAGGCTGAGGTGAGTGGATTGCCTGAGCCCGCAGGTTCGAGACCCGCCTGGGCAACTTGGCGAGACCTCATCTCTACAATAAATAAAAAAATTAGCCAGGTGTGGTAGCACACACCTGTGGTTCCAGCTACTTGGAAGGCTGAGGCGGAAGTATCGCCGGAGCCCAGCAGGCTGAGACTGCGGTGGCCAGGAGTGACAAAGTGAGGCTCCAACTCAAAAAAAAAAAAAAAAAAAGAATGTATTTATATTGATAATTATGTCTTAGAAAAATCTAAAATTGAAAATAAAGTATACCTCAACTATTTTACAAATAATCATATTTTTAAGATTCTAGTCCCTTGTTGGGAATATATTATAATCATCTCTCTTTGTGTGTGAATGGGACTTGTGAATATGATGTAATTATGTTACCCTATATTAGGGTAAAGGGATTTTAAAGATGTGATTAAAATCCCCTAATCAGTTGGCTTTTAGTTAATCAAAATACAGATGCTTCACTTATGATGAGGGTTACATCTTGATCAAACTATCTCAAGTAAAAAACATTGTAAGTCAAAAGTACATTTTCCATTTTCCCTGTTTTCAACTTATGATGAGTTTATTTGGGCATAAACCCATAAGTAGAGGTATGTACCAATGCATATCCCTTTAGCACCATTATAATGACAAAAAAATCATAAATCAAACTGTCATAAATCAGGCTATTTTAGTGAGTAACATGGATGGATCTGAACCAATCATGTGACTGAACCACTAAAAAAAGTTACAGAGATTCCATTAAAGTGAGAGAAATTCTCTTGATGCCCGGGGAGGGAGAAAAAGAAACCTACTGTATTGTAGAGAGGATCATGTGGCAAGTTTGGTAGGTAGTCTCTGGAAGCTGAAACAGACCCAACTGATATTAGGAATGAAGAATTCTGTTCCAAACTACAAGCTACTGCATTCTGCCAACAACTGGTGAACTTGCAAGAGGACTGTGAACCTCAGATGAGCTACCAGCCCCATTTGTTCTTTGATTACACCCTGTAAAATCCTGAGTAGAGAATCTAAATATGCTGTTCCTAAACTGCTGACCTTGAGCAACTGGGTAATAATAAATGGGTGTGGTGAAAAGGGAACACTTTTGCACTGTTGGTGGGAGTGCAAACTAGTGCAAACTCTGTAGAAAACAGTGTGGCGATTCCTAAAAACTCTAAATATTGATCTCCCATATGACCCCGCAATCCCCCTACCCTGAAGAACTCCAATCACTCTATCAAAAAGATACCTGCACACATATGTTTATCACATGATTGTTCACAATAGTAAGAGCCTGGAACCAACCATGCTGTCCATCAAAAGAGGGCTGGATTAAAAAATGTGGTACATATACACCATGGAATACTATGCAGCCATAAAAAAGAACAAAATCACGAATCTCACAGCAACCTGGATGGAACTAGAGTCTATAATACTGAGTGACCTCTCACAGAAACGAAGATCTGAGTATCACATGTTCTCACTCATATAGTGGACCTTGAACATCCAATGTAATACTATAAGAAAATGACTGCCAGTGGTGGGAAACTATGGGGGAGAGGGGAAGGGAGATGGGATTAATGGTAGTAAATATCTGTCTGGGGACGGGGAGACACCCCTTATCAACAAGGGTGCCTGAACGAAGCATATTTGTATACCTAACCCTAAACTGTACCCCACAATATCAAAATTTAAAAAATATTGATTAAAAAAATAATAAAATAAATGGGTAATGTATTAAGCTGTCAAATTTGTTATCACTTATTCTTCAGAGATATAAAACTAACAAGGCTATTCTAGGCAGAATTCTAAGATGGTCAGAATCTCCCATCTTGATGTACACACCTTGTAAAATTTCTTCTATTGAGTGTGAATAGAACCTGTGAACAGATGGGGATAACTTTTGTGACAAGATGTGGAAAGTGAAGGGAATTTCCAGATGAGATTAAAATCCTAAATTAACTGATTTTGAATTACTCAAAAAGATCATTACTCTGGGTGGGCCAGAGTTGATCAGTGGACATCCTAAGAAGAGAGACTTGTCCTTCCTGAAAAAAAAAGATAAAAAGTATTTTCTACTGTAAGTAGCTCTGTTGTGAGAGAGGCTGTGAAAAGATAATGTCTAGGATAGAGGAGATAAGAGCAGCCTCCCACTGAAAACCAGCAAGAAAGAAAACCCACAATTTTACAAACACAAGAAATTGAATACTGTTAAAAGTCATATGAACTTTTAAGAGGACTCTGAGCTCCAATAACAACAACAACAACAACAACAAAAACAAAAACAGGCCAGCAAACACCTTGATTGCAGCCTGTGAGACTGTGAGTCAGGATTTACTTGTCATGCTGACACTGCAATGTGCCATTTGTCTGGCAGAAATAGAAAATAAACATGTATGTTGAGATTGAAATTAAGCTATATGAGAAAAATTAAATACAAACATTTTATTTGGATTAAATTATTCAAAATTGTACCTACACACTTTAAATAATTCAGCTATATTGTTCATACAGTTTCCAACTTTGTCATAAGAACAACACAGATTTGTAATTATTATAAAACAAAAAAAATCATTTCTCTTTCAACTACTTGGGAAGCACATGAGTAGTCTTTTCTGCATACAGCAGTTCAATGAAATACTTTTCTTAATAGTCTTCCTCATTCCAAATATCTTTTTAGATGAAAACATTAACCATATCTTGTGTGATTCTTAATATTACTAATGCTGCTTTCCTGTTTTTTCTGTTTTCTCTATTGCTAATATTTTAAAAAATAATCTTGAACATAAACTTGCTGGATACAAGAACATACTGTGATTTACATCATTTTGAGACTTGAGGAATATCTATATAAGCATGTTTAAATTATTCAGCAGTGAATTTAATACTTTATTCACAGAATCAACAGTTCCCAGATTGCCTCTCTGATTGACATGACTCAGATTTAACTAAGCTTAAAAAATTCATATGTGTCAGAATTTTGAGATATTCTGAAGAAAATTAATTAAACCAAAATATAAGGCATATATAACCAGCATATTTAATATAAACAACATATAAAGTAATATTATCTAAAACATATGCATTTTCATATAGTGAAGAAATAGTATAGAAAATTAGTAGAGCTCAGTTTCTTATCTTTATAAATTTTTAATGTGTCAATTGGAATAGTTAATCTTTCACAGATACAGATGGATGCAGGTTAATGGTTGGAATGCACATTTATTAATGAACATAGATTCATATCTATTTATGGAATTATTATACTTTTTTCAAATGTGTATTAGTTTAGTATCCACTATAATTTATAAATATATTACTCCTTTAGTTACATTATCACTTAGATTTTATACTATTTATTTTTATTTCATATTTATATATCTGTCTATACTGTATATCTGTTTAGAACCATAGATTCTTATTTTACTTAAAGAGATAAGTGACATGATTCTACTAATGTTTGTTGAAGTTGTTGGCTTTCCCAGTCTTTGTACCAATCCAGAAACATGCATTTGACTTAGTTGTCAAGTTATTTTATCCTCTTGTAATCTGTAGCAGTGCTTCATGCTATTTGTTTGTGTATCTCTTAATTGATATTTTGGAAGTGTAAAGCACAGTTATTTTGTAGAATAGCTCTCAAGTTGGGATTGCATAGAGATTCTTCTTAATTAAATTCAGTAGTAATTTTCAAAAATATCAGTGAACTAATTTATTCTCTACAGTAAATTCTCTTTGGAAGTATGTGGCATTGACTTGTCTTAATAATTTTAATGTTAATTTTAATGACTTGTTAAGGTAGTGGCCACGAGTTTTTTTTACACTGAAAAGTTACTGTTTTCCAATTTATAGTTAGTAAGTAGTTTGTTGGAAGATACTTTTATTCAAAGGGTTACTATCTATGATTTTCATTATTTATTTTCATACTCATTTTATTGAGACATAGACATGTATTTCTATTTCAAAATTTCTCAATCTTACATAATTTAGGGGAATGCTACAATAAATTATGTACCTTAACATTTTCTATGTCAAAATTGAGTCAGACTATTGCCTCTTCATTGGCATGTTCTCTGCCTTCCTGTGCATTTTCAGTGGCAATTTTTCCTTAAAGAGTTATTTTTAATTTATAAACAATAACTATTTAAGTATAAAACAATTTAAACTATACAGCAGAGAATATATTTAAAATAATTAATTTAATCTTGCTAAGTTTTTACATCTCATTGAATTGACGACCTAACCAGTAAGACACACTAAAAACTGTCCCTCATGTAATCTCTAAAATTTCCATATTTATACACACACAGTTGTTCTCCAGGGGGATTATTCTATACATCCATTCTTAATGTATATTTTTACTAATTAATGTATGGGTCTTTATTTCACATCAATGTATATAGATTGCTCTCCTTTTTTATACTGCCATTAGCTTATCTGTGGGCAATTAATTTGCTTTAAATTATTTCATTATTTTAAAAAATGTTAGCCGGGTTCGGTAGCTCAGCCTGTAATCCCGCGCCTTTGGGAGGCTGAGGTGAGCGGATTG
>NW_007091762.1:62632-63421 GCF_000164805.1 Carlito syrichta
TTTAAAAATAAATAAATAAATAAATAAATAAATAAATAATAAAAAATGATGACTCCTTATACCTAATAATTAATACAATGCAAACTTTATATCGCAGACTTGTGAGTAATTCCCTGGACAATAGTTGAAACTTCTATAGACTGTTTTCAAAGTATCTTCAAAGTAATAATAAAATATTCTTATTACTCTTCTATTTTTATTGTGTGTTTGAAGCAGAAAACACACAATAAAAATAGAAGAGTAATAAGAATATTTTATTATTACTTTGACGATAATGATACTTAACTACCAATTGTTAGAAGACATCTTATTCTCTGTCTTGGTTCTAGAGTTGCTTTCCCCCCCACACACACTGCTTCACTCAATCAAAACTACCGAGTTTGTCTTTCAGCATTTACATATAACAGTAAAATCCGTATACTTTTTTTTTAGTAACAATTAGCTATGTACAATATTTAATCATTCCGTGGCATTAGTATTAACACTAAAGAAAAGATGAGTAAGGACTTTAAAATCTTTGGTGCCGGGCTCGGTGGCTCAGCCTGTAATCCCGCGCCTTTGGGAGGCTGAGGTGAGTGGATTGCCTGAGCCCGCGGGTTCGAGACCCGCCTGGGCAGCGAGACCTCGTCTCTACAATAAATCAAAAAATCAGCCGGGCGTGGTGGCGCATGCCTGTAATTCCGGCTACCTGGAAGGCTGAGGCGGAAGGATCGCCGGAGCCCAGCGGGTCGAGGCTGCGGTGGCCGGGAGCGGCCGCTGGACTCCAGTCCGGGTGACAGAGTGAGACTC
>NW_007091762.1:63441-115149 GCF_000164805.1 Carlito syrichta
AAAAAAAAAAAAAAAAATCTTTGGTAACTAGTTTTCAAGTCCATTAAGTCTTAAAATAGTGGGCCTAAGTTCCTATCAGATAAATTTAAAGAATCAAGAAGGTAAGAGAAAATATCAAATTGCCTCTCATTTTGAAAGACTTAAGTTATGTAGCATAATAATACAAGAAGTTTTAGACAGAGCAGCTTCAAAAAAACATTTTGTAGATAATTTTGTAAATTTTATAAATGCTATTTTCTCCATAGATAAGAATATTTAATTTATTGATAATTAAATATTTTCTATAACTCAAAAGATTACTAGGTATTTATTATGTTATGGGAATAAAGATAATCTGCCGTAACAAACACTGAATTCACATCACCAATATTTTCAAAGCTATAGATTTTAATCACATAAGAATATGTTGGCATAGATAAAATTATCAAATGAGTGGCTTGAGATGTATTTGAATCTTGAAATTTTAAGTTGAAATGAAAATAAGAAAGATCAAGTGTAGAAGTGTGCCATATTTCCTGACCTCCAGAATCCAACAGTTAATGAGACCTATTTTCTGCCCCCTTATGCTTCTTTCCATAAATATGTATTACTTTTTAAAAGTTACCTTTTGTTTAAAATGGTGATTAATTCTACAACATCATTATTATTAATTTTGTATATGAGCTTGTAAACCATTTGATGTATTAACTTTGAACAAATTTTTAAAAACACTAGTTATATCGAGTGTCTGCTTAATGATGTATTTGAACTCAATTTTTGTAAGTTGCATATGACTATTAGAGATTATCCAGTTATGTTAGTGACCATGTTCTGAATATTCTTTAGATTGCACATTGGCATGTATACTGGAAAATTATTTATCTTGTAACAACAAACTATGTCAAGAATATTAACAAAATGTTTATTAAGATTAATGTGTTAGTTCTCCATATTAATAGTCTTTCTTCACACCCATATATAAAATATTTAAGTGAGACTGAAAAATAAACACAAACTATTGCACATTATTTTTAAAGGAGGTCATGAGTTTTCTAACTTCCATAATATTTAAGACAATAAATACAGCACTTTTGATTTTAACCCTATACTGTTGAGAAATTGCTTATTGGAGTTATTTATTTCCATGGTGATGGAGATTATTTTTATTATATATTTGTGTGAGTTGTTGGGAGTAACAACAAATTTTGTGTATGAAAATAAGATTAGGACTTCCAACATTATGTTGAAGGAGGGGTGAGAGTTGACGGCCTTGTCTTGTTACGGTTTTCAGGGGATGTGCTTTTAATTTCTGTCCAATTAGCAATATGTTGGTTGTGGGTTTACTGTAGATGGTTCTTACTATATTTTGAGGTATATTCTCTCTATGTCTATGTGTTCAAAGGTTTTTATCAAGAAGGGATGCTGGATTTTGTAGAAACCTCTTTCTGTCTAATGACATAATCATATGGTTGCTGGTTTACATTTTTGTTGTACTGAATTATATTTATGGTCCTACAAATGTTGAATCAGCCCTGTATACCAGGGATGAAGTCTACCAGTTCATGGCTGATAATTTTTGAAATGTGTTGCTGAATCCGATTTGCTAGAATCTTATTGAGAATTTGTGCAGATATGTTCATCAGGAATATTGTTCTATAGTTCACTTTCTTTTTTGTTGTTGCTTTTTTTTATTTTAAAGATGTGGGGTACAATTCAGCATTAAATATGAAGTGGTCATCATACAGGCAAAGTCTGGGCCTCCTTTTAGTCCTGACTTTGCCTGGTTTGAGATCAGGTATCTTTACTGATGTTGTGCACTACCACCACTCTGGCAGTATCTCACTACTGCCATTCCCTTTCTTATATTCATTGTGCAGGTACCCTTTATTTTTCCTATTGTCACAACAGTATCTATAAGAAAATGAAAAATATTTGGGAAATTGGCATGAAGCTAAATATTTATATCTTCACAGAATCAACTATACCTTGAACTTGTCCACATAAGTTTAAATACAGAGACAAAAGTAGAAGATGACAAGAAGATTCCTCATTCCAGTGCTAGGGAAGTGTCACTCTTGTTCATTCAGCCTCATATCCTATAAGCAGTTTTTTGACTATCTGGATATAGTACTAACTGACAGAATGGAGGCTCCAATGTCAATTCACATATTAAATAAAAGCAAATTTATTTAAGATACTGATTTATGTAAGATACAAAAAATACTTTAATAGGAATTCTAATATATTTTAGCACCACAATAAATCATTTTGAGCACTTCATATATTTTCCTTCAGTCTAAGACATAGGTAGACTTCAGAATGGCTCAGTTGAAGGCACCAAGCATGCGGAGAAACAGTGACACATCATTCCATGCCTGAAGTGGAGCTGATATCTGGCTTTGTCATGAGTAGGGCCATTTCTCTTAAGATCTAGGGTTCTCTTTTATGCAGTTTTATTATGCCCAGATTGATTTTTAAACATAGGTAAAGTAGGTTTCTTTTGCACTTCAATAGTCAATTTGCTTTCAAGACAAGCTCCCAAGACACCTTGTCGTCTTCTACTTTTGTCTCTGTATTTTAAACTTGTGTGGACAAGTTCAAGATATACTTGATTCTGTGAACATATACATATTTACCTTCATGCCAATTTCCCAAATATTTTCATTTCCTTATAGATACTGTTATATAATAGGAAAAAATAAAGGCAAAATGCAAAATAAGCTATTTTAGCAGTATCATTAGAATAATTAAAAATTTATTAAATTATCAATATTTTTCATTACATCAAGACAGTCGGTTCTATTAACAAGAGTGGTTTTAAATTATTTCACTCTTTTCTATTTTTTGTTTCATTTTCTTATTGAGAGAATTTGATCTTACAGAAAAACCACATTTCACTAAGCAAATGAGATTATTGCCTGCTCTACAACTTCACAAACTGACCACTCCTCCCCAAAATAAATTAAAATCAACCTGCCTTGGGCAAATATATGCTGTTTGCTTCTGTTCTCTTTCAACCTGATCGAGTGTAACAGATGTATTGCTAATATGGATCTGGAGACATGCCCTTAACAGATTTGAGTGAACAGATGAGCTGTCACAGAAAGTTTAGAAATTACATAATCAACAATATCTTCATGACCTTTAAAGCATCACCAATTAAATCATCACGTCTGCAACTTCTTATAAAGTTATAACAAAATCAACTCATGTATATATTGAGACTATCTTAAAACATAACCCAATAAATAGAATAATTTTAGGCTGGTTTATGTCTCTGATGTCTGTTGAAGAAAATTTTACTGGGATTCTTTTATTTTGAAGTAATTATGAGTTTCTAGAATCTATCTTTTCAAGAATCATGGCTTCCTTAAAATATACCATCTTTTTATGGCAGAGAAAAATTAGTTACAAAAAAAGTTCTTGCTATATTAAAAAAAAAACCAAAGTTTTCAGTATATATCACTAAAATTTAATTTTATTATTTCTCTTCTTAGAAAACAGGGAATCAAAAATATTTTTCTAATGACTTTAGTTTATTGTCCTGATTTTTCTATTTATGTTACATTCCCACATTGAAGCTAAGTCAAGTGTACATACATAATTTGAAGACTGATTTCAAATGCTTGCTCAGGCTGAAAGCTGTATGCATTTAGATAAGAGGGTACAAGTAGCAGAAGGAAAAATAACCTTGGAAATTGTCTTCTATGTTTGCTAACTCAATATGATTAGTTAAATCAAATAACTACTATCATGAATTTTCAATTTTACTTTAGCATAAGAATATAGAATGAATATTTTTCAAATATTGGTTTATCTTATTTTTACCATGATGTTTTGAAATATGCTTTAACAATAAAGCATACAATAAAAAAGATTTAACCCCTAAATTTCTGCCCTTATGTTTCTAGTTAAATGACTAAATGTATAAATAACGTTTTTCATTTTATGCCAAAAAATGTTCTTATAAAATAGTAGTTATGTAGTTTAGTAAATAAATGCTTAGAATTTGAATTAGGCTATCTATTCTTTTCTCAGTGTTTGGTTCATTGGACATGACATTTTGTTTTCTTATTTCAAATTTTCAGTATGCAAAACAAACATAAAGAAGGGTAAATGGGTAATATATTTTGAAACAGATTGAAAACATTTTGACATGTAGTGTGGTTCCCTGAATTCTATGCAATGGCTTAGTTAAGGGTTCAGTATGACTCTCCTTTTTATTTATTTAGTTTTTTACTACAGACTGAATAATTGTCTATATTTTTAAAACAACAAATATGAGGAAATTTTAATCTTGAATAAATAAGCAAAACAGTTATCCTTAATATAAAATATCTTCTTTTTAGAAACACAGGTTTATTAATAGCAAACTAGAGTGTAATTATGATAGCAAGTCAGTAGTATACCTTAATGTTAATGAAGAATTCTAATCAATAAATATGCCAAATATATATTGATGGAGAAGAGACCAGAATTTATGGTACTGATTTTCAATAAGATAAAATTAACTAAAATTTTACATCAATAAATATAAACATAAAATTATGATTTGAGCCTTATTTCAGAATAACCATCATATAAATTAGCATTCTCAGTATAATCACTTAACCACTCACATACAATCTATAATACTCAGGTTGAAATACTAAAGCTTGGCTATAACAATATAATTTTTGTAAATAGTTTTCCAAAACAAAGGACACTGTCTTCTCTTTAAAATAGTTGTTAGGTTTGCCTCATTTTCTTTCTTTCTTTCTTCTGTTTTTTTCTGGGGCAATATTTATATTCATTTATTTAACTTTTATTCTAAAGATGTGGGGTGCAATTCAGGGTTAGGCAAGCAAGGGGTGGGTTTGAGATCAGGTACCCTGATTAATGTCATATGCCCCCCAACTCTCCTGACAGGGATCTGTTACTGCCAGTCTCTTTCATGTACACCATGAAAATGTTCAGGGTTCACTTATGAGTGAGTACTCAGCTCTTTGTCTCTGTGATAACTCACTCACTATTATAGATTCTAAATCCACCCATGTTGCTATGAAGTACATAGTTTTGTCCTCTGTGGCTGTGTAATATTCCATCTTACATATGTACCACATTTTTTTAAACCAGTTCACTTTCCATGGGCAGCACGGTTGGTTCTATATTTTTGCTATCATGAATAGTGCTGCAACAAACAAGCATGCACAAGTATCTTTTTTGTATAAAGATTTGAGTTCCTTCAAGTATATTCCCAGAAGGGAGATTGCTGGGTTGTATGGAAGATCAATTTTTAGATCTTTTAGAAATCACCACACTGTTTCCCAAGAGATTGTACTAGTTTACACTTCCACCAACAGTGTAGAAGCACCCACTTTTGTGCCCATCCTCTCCAGATAAGTTGTTAACTTATACTTATTAATGATGGCAATGCTGACTAAAGTTTGGTGATATCCCCGTATAGTTTTGATTTGCATTTTTTTGATGATTAGTGAGGCTGAACACTCTACAAAACATACAAGGACGAGCTGATACCAATCCTATTGTAAGTATTCCAGACAATCGAGAAAGAACTGTCCCCTAATCATTTCATGAAGCTAACATCACACTGATACTCAAACTGCGTAAAGCTCTGGCAAAATCTCAGGGTCCAAAATAAATGTGCAAAAGACAGTTGCATTCTTTTTTTTTTTGAGTTGGAGTCTCACTCTGTAGCCCAGACTGGAGTACAGTGGCCACTCCCAGCCACCGCAACCACGACCCGCTGGGCTCCAGCAATCCTTCCGCCTCAGCCTTCCAAGTAGCCGGAATTACAGGCACGTGCTACCACGCCCGGCTGATTTTTTGATTTATTGTAGAGATGAGGTCTCGCCGCCCAAGCGGGTCTCGCACCCGCGGGCTCAGGCCATCCACTCACCTCAGCCTCCCAAAGGCGCGGGATTACAGGCTGAGCCACCGAGCCTGCTGACAGTTGCATTCTTATATACCAAAAAAAATCAGAAAACCAAATAAAAAGCACAATCCCATTCACAATAGACACAAAAAAATGAAATACCTCATGATTTTCCTAACAAAGAAGTGAAAGATCTTTATAGCCATCATCAACAACAAAAAATAACAGAGGCTGGAGAGGATGTGGCAAAACGGGAACACGTCTACACTGTTGGTGAGAATGTAAACTTGTACAGCCTCTGTGGAAAACAGTGTGGCAATTCCTAAAAGTTCTAAAAATCCACCTTCCATATGATCCCATAATCCCCCTACTGAGAATATACTTGGAAGAACTCAAATCAGTCTATAAAAAAGATAGCTGCACACGTATGTTTATCACAGCATTGCACAATAACAAGAACATGGAACCAACCATACTGCCCATCAAAGGAGGACTGGATAGAAAAATGTGGCACATATGCACAATGGAATACTATGCAGCCATAAAGAAGAACAAAATCATGAACTTCACAGCAACCTGGATAGAATTAGAGTCTATAATACTGAGTGATCTTTCACAGGAACAAAGAACTGAGTATCACATGTTCTCACTCATAAGAGGACCTTGAAAAACTATCATAATACTATAAGAAAAGGATTGACAGTAGCAGGGAAACTGTGGGAGATGGGGGCGCGGGGAGGTGGGATTGACAGTGGAAATCTGCCTGGGGAAGGCGGGGCACACCTCATCAACAAGGGTATCTGCAAAATGAATATCGGGAGCTTGTCTTGAAAGCAAATTGACTACTGAAGTACAAAAGAAACCTACTTTACCTATGTTTAAAAATCAATCTGGGCATAATAAAACTGCATAAAGGAGAACCCTAGATCTTAAGAGAAATGACCCTACTCATGACAAAGCCTGATATCAGCTCCACTTCAGACGTGGAACGATGTGTCACTGTTTCTCAGCATGCTTGGTGCCTTCACCTGAGCCATTCTGAAGTCTACCTGTGTCTTAGTCTGAAGGAAAATATATGAAGTGCTCAAAATGATTTATTGTGGTGCTAAAATATATTAGAATTCCTATTTAAGTTATTTTTTGTATCTTACATAAATCAGTATCTTAAATAAATTTGCTTTTATTTAATATGTGAATTGACATCAGAGCCTCCATTCTGTCAGTTAGTACTATATCCAGATAGTCAAAAAACTGCTTATAGGATACGAGGCTGAATGAACAAGAGTGACACTTCCCTTGAACTGGAATGAGGAGTTGGTGAAACTTGGAGAAATTGGAGGGATGTAGAAGACAGAGAGGGGCAGGGAGAAAAAACATGTAATTCATAACCAGAATCAGAGCATGTCTAAGAATGAGACAAGACTTAATACTAATCTAAAGCATCAGTATAAATCAGTACAGTTTTGACAAATTGGTTGATATCAATATCGTAAGATGGGGGAGAGAGTTTTGCATCCAATGCTAGTTTATTGACACATACAGTAATTCATATGTACTAAGTTTCATGCATTTAAATGTTTTATAGATACATGGTTATTTTTTATTTAGTTCTTAGTCATTTCATAATAAATTAGTCATCACAAAATATATAGGAAATTTATAAATTAGTGATTTTTGATGTTCAAGTTCATAATTACTTATTAGAAAGTTCTCAGGGTAAATGTCTTACAGAATTTAGCATTTTTAGATTTTATAGAATTGGTGAGTACATACTGTCTCACCAGACTTTGGGGAAATTATAAATTAATGATGATAATGTTTTCTAAAAAACATACATGCAATCATATTTAAATAGAGACCATAAATAACCTCTTGGTAATTCAAATCAAGCTTTCGACAAGTATATTATATGATTGTGTCTGCTTCCAGAATTTGGGAGAATTAAAGAGTTTTAGAAAAGGAATTGTGGACCTGTGTGTATGTGTGTGTGTGTGTGTGTGTATATATATAGTCCCTCTCAGTCAATCTTTATATAATTTTTTGACACTTCTAACATAAAATAATTGACCTGTTCTTTTTTTTTTCGAGTTGGAGTCTCACTCCGTCGCCCAGACTGGAGTGCAGTGGCCGCTCCCAGCCACCGCAGCCTCGCCTGCTGGGCTCCAGCGATCCTTCCGCCTCAGCCTTCCGAGTAGCTGGAACTACAGACACGCGCTACCATGCCCGGCTAATTTTTGATTTATTGTAGATATGAGGTGTCACCAAGTTGCCCAGGCGGAACTTGAACCCGCGGGCTCAGGCAATCCACTCACCTCATCCTCCCAAAGCGCGGGATTACAGGCTGAGCCACCGAGCCTGGCTAATTGACCTATTTCTTATTTTGTTATCAGACAATGATAATCGCAAAGCTTTTGTTTTGTCTTGTTTTGTGGTCAATAATAGAAAATATTATTATTCTATAATCATAATGATTAACACTGCAAATTATTTATGCATGACCATCATCTTTCTTTCAACTCTTACTACTGATCAAAAAAGGGTATTTTCTAATATCTATTGTCAGTCAGCAATATTCTATAATATTGCTCATCTCTTTTTAAATGTTGACAGTATAAGTCTATCTAATCTGAATTTTTCAATTGAAAATTTAATCCTATTCAACTGAAAATTATTGCCACAATGATTGGTATGTTTTCCACATCTATCTACAGTGTAAACAAGTTCTAAACAGATTTTCAATAATTTCTTGTTAACCATAATGCACAGTGTAATTAAAGGTTCATAAATGGCAATTGCATACTCAGATGACCCAGTGGAATGATAGCTGTCCTTCTTTTGTTAAATAATATTTCATATCTCTTTCTTTTCAATAAGTTGTAGTTAAATAATGATGGCTAATTTTCTACCTGCACAGCAGTCAGAAAAAATGGAATAATTTGAAACATAAGGAAATAGAATCAATACTTAGAGTAATGTATTTAGAGGTAGTAGACTCCCGAAAAATATATAAGCATTAGAATCAATTGCTGAGTGCATTTTGAATTTTTTTCCATAGAACATTTTAAAAAATCCTATGACTTTCTTTCTATAAAGTTTTGAGAATCCCCCAACTATATAATTTTTTAAAATTAACTTTTTATAAACAAAAGGAGTAATAGTCTATAGTGCATCTAATACATGATTGTAGAAGTTAATATTAATTGTACACTTGTCAATATGAAATATGAATTTTTTTTTTTGAAAGCAGGATTTATGAAAAGGACAGAAAAGTTCCCACAATGGGAGGAAACCCGAGGGGTTGCCCTCAACATGAGTCTAATGTCAAAAATCTGAGTCTCCAATCAATGAAGATTATACAATTCAGTTTGAAAGATAAAGAAATAAAGCCTAAGTATGATGATAGGCATGATCCATATGCCTATTTACAAATTAATAACACTATAAGAGTGAATTTTAAAAATGGAATTTTCTGGGTTAGGATGCTGTTGTATTGATTCTCCCTGACCAGTTGCAAATTTTTGTGGAAATACCCATTGGACTATATTAACAGTGGGATTATACATAATAATATGCTATTTGTTAAAGCATATAAGGAATGTGAAATAAACACACTGAATGATAGGCTGTGTACTTTAATCTCTATGATAAAACATCAAGACCTGGTAAATAAGATTAGAAAATGAAAGAACCTCAGAATCCATCCACTGAGATAAATTAAAGGATGGTCTGTTTAAAAATATGAAATATTTCAGGATGCTGTTGCTTGAGTCTTAAGTTATAATATTGGAAAGAAACATTGAGAGAAGTAAGAAAGAAGAAACAAAATTGATTATGATCAAAAATGAGAATATAAGGAATTAAATAAAGAGCACAGATTAGTATTAAATGCTGAAGTATTAACTTTTTTTCTGACACTTGTATAAGAGAAGAAATAAAGAATGATGATAGTGCAATGGGCACTTCTCTTAGAATATAAAATCAAGTTCAATGCTACATTACACTAATCAAGATTGGCTAACAAAATGATAGCTAATACCTATCATTTGTTCATTTTTTCTTCCCTGAGGCATATGCAGTACTAGGAAATGGAAGTGTGAATTTTATCACAACCGCCTTCTGCATTCGGCAACTCTCTGCTTTGTGTTCTATCTGGTCTCTCAGGCACTGCTGCTTTAGACAGATCAGCAGGATATCTGGTCCCAGTGATTCCGTCCTTGATGAAAGTGGTCCTTTATGACTATTTTCAAGACAGAAATATAAATATATTTCTTTTTTGTTTATAAATCCATAGCATCAATACATATACACATAAAGGCAGTCCCTCATCCCAACAGCACATATATATAAGAATGAGTTCAACCATCATTGAGTATCTATTTGAATGTTTCTGTATTATTATATTTTTGGTTTATAACAAAAGTTATTTTCACTGATTCAGTAAAGCATCATCACTTGTTATGCACAAGTTTAAAGTAGTCTATGCTTAACATAATTTGCTTCACAGCACCTAAAATTTATTTGAAATTAAAATTACAATCATAAAATAATTATCAATTCAATATCTCTTACTACACTTTCTGATTTATTTGTTTATATTTTGTGACATGAATAGAATATCGATTTGAAATTTAAAAATTAATTGAAAAGCTATATACCTGATCTATTTGAAAAAAGAAAAAGAAAGATGAGACAATGGGAAATCCAGTGAAGCCAATAGAATCCAAAATGGTAGAAAACTGCATATCCAATAGTAATTTATTTAATTTTATGGTTGATACAAATACACAGAAAGAGCTTTCATTTTTTATACTTAAGACATAAGAAAAAAGTAGACACATATATAGCATGAAGGATATTTTGTTATTAACAGAAGGTAAAAGCTATATTTTCATCATTAACTTATGTAGTGAGAGCTTAATTAACATGTATTTTAAACATTATTTTGTAATTTCAACATTTTTATCTGTGCTTGCAATTCAGTGTTATAAAAATTCTGTTTATTTTGTTATATTATCTTCATGTAAGTAAATTTAACATCAGGAAAGTAGCTTAAATGCAGTGCTAGTTTCTATTTTCTATGACATTATCTATAATAATAACTCTGACATCAAGATACAATTTATTTTGATATACACAGTGAAAAACTCAATGTTCATTGCATAAAATCAAGAAGGTCTTAAATATAACTTTGTTCTTACTCTTATGAATTTGCCCAAAGGCAAAAGTATCATTTTCTGTCAAGCACAACTCAATTGATAGTTCACTCTTCATTCTGCACAAATGCCTCTTTTAAAATGATTCAGTTCCTCTACTACTTCATCCTCTCTGGTCAGGCAGGAACCATCAAGAGAGAAGATTGGCCTGTTTTCTTCCTACTGTGTCAGAAGCAGCAGCAGTAATGGTCATGATTCTCTCATATGCTACTAGTTCAATGTTCCATAAAACATATCTGGATCTAATTGTGCTTAGAGGAAAATAAAATGAAATGAGGTGGGTAGTTAAGTAATATGTTGATATATATATTAATATCACTCTATGTATGTACCTAAATTCTTTAAAAACTACATGAATATGTGAATTAAGTATCTTAATAGGAATTCACATACTTAAAACTGAATTTGCATTTTATCTAAAAGTTGAGTTGCTTTGGATACTCTTACAATAAATAATCTAAGCAACAATCATAAAAAACATTCAGTTCACTTTGTTAGCCTCTTATGAATAAAAAGTATATATACATATATAAAGTTACAAGGTGTTATTTGTCTCTTAGATCAATAAATTTTTTAACATAAGGACAAAAAACTTTGAGGTTAATTAAAAACAGCACTTCTTCTGGATTTTTTTTTTTTTTTTGCTCCTGAGAATGCGATTTTTTAATTTTAACTACAAATGCACATGACTATATGTCTGCATGAGTTCAGAAACCAGTTGAAGTAGAAAATATCTTGTGCAACAGTATACTCTTCATGACATTTCTGATCTTGCCAGTTAGAGAGTGAAAACATTTTGTGAAAGTTTAATCCTGTCATAATTGCAGTGTTTTCCAAAGCAAGTTCTCAGAGAAAAATAGATGAGCTAGAGAGAATTAAAAATCACATACTAAAAATAAATGTATTGAGTAATCTGAGAACCCAGTAGTTCTCACACTTATATATTTTAATGATTATCTACAGGAAGTATTAATACCTTAAGAAAACTACGCTAATACCTTTGGTGTGCTGTATCTTAAAACTTCAGTTATATAGACTGATCTGAGTAGTAGGAGTATGATACTTCCCCAAAACCAGACAAAGCAAAATAAATGTGCAATAAACCAATGGAGATTGAAAAGTGGGACACATCTTTCTGGGAAGAAGAGTTCTGAACTGATAATTGTGGAAAGTCTCAGGAAGAATAGCAGAGGCCTAGCACCAAATGAGGTAGACAGAGGTGATGCCAAATGATGAGAACACAGCCGGGATGAAAAACAGATGGCAAGAGATGCCAGCTCCCTCAGTCTCTAATCTCTTCCATTTGGTGAATATGGTCAGAAGAAGGAGAAAACATGGGAAAGCCAACAGTGTGTTATTTGGGGACAGCTCAGTGAATTTGGGTATGTAAGAGTTAATTGTGGTTCAAGGAAATGTTACCTGTTGGAGTAACCACCTTGATTTAAACCTATAGAATGGTTACAAGTTACTTAAAGCCCTTTTGTCTCATCAAATGGCCAGTGTGTTATTTTAACAAACTCTGATGGGTCTCCTTACAGTACAATCAGTGAAAGCCCCTGCCTTCCTCACATCTTCAGATTTCCAATACAAGTCACAGTAATCTTCTCTACCTTCACACAAAACTGGGAAAACTTTTTGGGATGTGTCATCTTGTCGGAGAACTCACTATTTTCCCCTTCAGGAGCACAGAGGCATGTCTCCTAGTAGCAGTTAGTAGCATCTAACCAAGACATAAGATGCTGGTTCCTATACTTATGTACATTCCTGATGGGATTCTTGTGACTTATGTTGACACAAGATAGCATTACCTTCCTTTTACATAAGAAATTTTAAGGCAAAAAAGATGAATAAACTAAGGGATTCAAGAAAGTTGATTTTAAACTGCAGCTTGTTGGACAAGTTGGTATTTGTCAGGCTAATCTCTATCGGCATATTACAACAAAAAATATATTTTAAGCAGAGGAAGAAATATGAAGATAAAATGACCTTATTTTATTCAGAAAACTAAGGAAGCAATATAAAATTTCTTTGTATAATAAATAAAAAACTTGGGAAAATAATTTTATATTTAGAGTATTTAAATAGACTACAAAAACTGATTTACTTAATTTTACATTTTGTCTACATATATGATCTATTCTTAATGTTTTATTTATTTGCCATTTTACTGGATGTTTTGTATAATTTTGATAATTATTAAGAACAATTTATGAGAACTTTATTCTTTTGTTTAGAACTGAATTTGGTCTATATATCATAATAGTTATATGTGGTTATACATATATATGCAAACAGAATATGTAAATAACTGTTGTATGTGTTTGGGAAAATTTTTGTAGTGATTGTAATGTTGAATTTTTAATCTCAAGTTGTAGAAATAGAAATTAGTAAAGACAAAAAAACAAATATTAAAACTTGTTGGGCATATTTCTTTCACTCAAGCTCTTGAAAATATTTTAGTTAAAAGTCATACTTTAAACATTAATTCAGTTTATAAAACCTTTATTTTATCTTCTTTGGTATGACATCAATGAATTAAGTAGGTCCAAAGATTATTGTGCCATGGTCCCTATTGACCATGAGTGATCACCATAGGTGTTAGTATTAGATTGTCATTTCATTTGAAGTAAAAGCCTTTTTTCCACAAGTATAAAGAACAATGAATTAATACAATTTTTAAGGACGTGTCCATCTTTACTAAATTGCAAAAACATAAAAATTAGAAAATTAATTTACAAAAATACTAATGTAATTATTTTGCAGTGATAATAATTTTAAAGTAAAATAATACATATGTGTTATAAGGTAAAATGAGAAGATAAATATTTTTTGGTCCAGGCATTGGTTTATGTACATGGAATTTTAGATTTTATATTAAAGTTATTCTTTCCTAAAAAGTAATAGAACAACAAAGACAGAAATGACCTTGACTCAATTTTCCCTCAGTATTCAGGGAAATCAATATAAAATAAAGATAGAAAACTTCTTTTCAAAATACAGTTTAAATCTCCTAAGCAATAAATTATCAAATGTTAGACAATGCATTTTAGTGTTTGTATCTTTACCTCTATGCGCATTAAAATTTTGATCAATATAGAGTTATGCCATTTTACCATCATTAAAGATACTCTAAAACGTATATATTAAAGGTAGGAAAAATTTGTGTGTATAAGTTATATTTATAATTAACAGAAAGGACTTAGGAGACATAGTGGTTCATAATAGATGAACTAAGGATGTGTGAAGTGAGACTCGATAAGATTAAAAGAGAAAGGCATACTTTTAGGTCTTCATTGTGTCATCTATAGGAAATGCTTGTATTTTGTGGTAGTTTCAACTAGACTTTATTGTGTATTTTTTCTATTAAAAAGGCTGATTTAATCGTCTTATATATTCTTTGGAATTTTTTTTTTTTTTGGTCTAAGTTGGAGTCTCACTCTGTCGCCAAGGCTGTGGTGCAGTGGCACTCTCATAGCCACCGCAGCCTCGACCTGCTGTGCTCAGGTGATCCTTCCACCTCAGCCTTCCAAGTAACTGGAACTACAGGCACATGCCACCATGCCTGGCTTATTTTTTGATTTATTGTAGAGATGAGGTCTCACCAACTTGCCTAGACTGGTCTTGAACTCATGGGCTCAGGCAATTCTTTCACCTAGGCCACCCAAAGTGCTGGGATTATATATGTTGGCCACTGTGCCTGGCCCATTCTTGGGAATTTGAAAACAGGAACCTAAATATTATTAAAAGTATGAATCTGCAAATCTAGGCAACAATGTCTAATGCATCACTTGTAAGGTGTAACACCTATAATCAAACCCCTTAATATTTTAATAAGTGATGGGATGTATTATCTTCACTTCGTACAACAAGTAATTAAAGCTAAGTTACCAATTTACACAAAGATACACTAAATTGAGCTGGGATTTAAACATAGATTAATCTTTTACAAAGACTTCAACAAGCTGGGTATGATGACTCACACCTGTAATGCCAACACTTTGGGAGGTAGAGGCTGGAGGAGTGCCTGAGCCCATGGGTTAGAGACCATTCTGGGCCACTTGGTGAAACCTTGTCTCTACAGTAAATCAAAAAAAGTAGCCGGGAGTAGTGGCACATGCCTGTGATTCCAGCTACATGGAAGGTTAAGGTGAAAAGATCATCTGAGCCCTGCAGGTCTGGATGGTGGCTGTGAGCGTGCCACTGCACTCCAGCCTGGGTGACAGAGTGAGACTCCCACTCAAAAAAAAAAAAAAAAAACCTTTTACAAGAATATATACATATACATGGAGAGAGAGAGAAACAATGTATTATATTAGAAAAGTTTTATCCAATATATTATTTATTTATGCAGAAATCTCATATAGTTTTTCTAAGTTGCCTCACTGAATACTTGAATATACTTTTTTGTTATAGTGAGCACGAGATTGTCAGATTATTTTCTTCATATATGTTTTTACTGTTTACATTTAAAAACACTTTAAAACTTTTTAAAGTTTGCATTCTAAAAATTAAATTTTTTGAACACCATACATTTAAAAAATAGTCTCATTTGAAATATGCTCTTTTCCCAAAGTCAGGAAAACCATATTGTCTGCTACCAGGGTAGACTTTATTGATGTCAAAGACATTTAAAAAGAAAAGTGGGAAGGCAAAGCAAACTGAGCAGCAAGTTTCCCCCAAAATAGTCTAGATCTAGACTTAAGGGGTGTATAAATTAGTAATAATGTTTGCTTTGCATTTGTTTACTCTCTAGTGAACTTAAATACAGCACTCTTTGTGAAAGAGGGACTAAGCCAGTATACAATTATGAAAGGTACAGAATTATATGTCTTAAATTGTCACAATTTTAAACACAACTCTATACTTTTGAAAAGACTTAAAAGACAAATTTTGAATCTTGTACATTTAGAGCAATAATCACAGCTGATTACTATCTAATCTACCATCTATCTGTCTATTGATCTGTCTATCTATCATGTGTCTATCTAGTCTATCTATTCTTGAGACACCGCAAAACATTTATTAGCTGCTTACAGAACCAGTTTTAGAAGAAAATTAACTCTATAACTAAACCCACTGACAACATAATATTCCTTTCTCATTTGATAATTGTATCAAACAGCTACACTGCAGCATATATCATCTTTAGTATAATGACAAGCTAAAATTAACTAGGTCTTTACAGAGAATATGGGCTTGTGAAAAATAAAGATATAACTGAAATGATTGCAATATGTTTGTAAAGATAGGACCTTGCAAAGTCCTGTGAAACAAAGTTGCATGGTTTTGTAATAAGAGAGACCACTCCGTATAAGCAGCACAGAAGGTAGCACACCATGTTGGAGAAAATACAAGGAGGGATGAGGACTGTAAGTGCTGAAACCTGAGGTTACGAAGACTGTCAATGATCATCCCTTTGAAAGGAACTAAAGCTGTTTTGCCTTCATAATGACAGAATTAATCAATTGTAAAATGATCAAGTATAGAAACATTGTATGTGGGATGCTGGTATAATCACATTTTGCATCTTCAAAATGCCACTCTAATATATAAGTGGATTGGAGGATTTCCATTGATTGGAGACTTGGCAGACCAGAGCATCTGTCCAACTCTGCTGAAAACAAACTGGGCAAAAACTTTATTTAAAAAATCCTTTAAAACTGCATAGATAATGCTTCCAACTTCACTCTAAATATGTTAAAATGGAATTGCATGGCATAGTAAGATTCTTCTTTAGCTACTACCAGCCTAATATAAAAATGAAAACTGTTGATAAGATACTTAAATAATGTAATTGTCACAAGTGAAGACATACATGGTGAATTAATAAAATGTTGTCTGCATTCAAACAGACATGAAGAAAAAAATGGGATGCATAGCCATACCAAAGTCACTGACTATGCTAGGGAAGTTTAGGCAATTAGCCTTTCTGGGTGTTAATTAAAATGGAACAAAATTATATGACCAGTAAATAGATGGTGCTAATTTGAATAATTTTCTTTATGTCACTATTTAAATGATGTATGTTTTATCACAACTAAACTAAAGGTTCTTAGATTTTTGTTGAGGCAATCCTTATATATAAGTCTGTTTTTCAAAAACTCTTCCTGATATTAGATAGTCAGTAGAATTTCAAGATTATTATTTTGTTTTGATTGCAGAGAATAGGGGCAGGAATATGTGCTTGTTATTATTTGGCAGGACTTTGCCTCAAGCGATAGCAAATAAATATTTTCATTGAAAACCTAGTCATCATTTTTTAGACAAGAAATTAGTTTAAAATTCATCTTTATGTAACCCAAGTATACAAATAATATTAACAAAATAAAAGTAATATAAAGCTAAATAATACAAAACAGACACCAAATTACTATTACTAACTTGAATGAATAATCAATTATGATTATTTCTTCTGTTAGCTTTTCATTAGTTAATACCAAAAAACATAGAGAAAATATGACATCAACGGTATAATAAAAATATTACATGTGATAATGGAAGTATATTTTTTCTGAAATGATTTGCTCTAATTTGTCAACAATTTCAGAGCAAGTAAAAGATGTGTCAAAACTCAGGAGGCAGAGGCGGAAGGATTTGCCTGGGCCCAGAAGCTCAAGGCTGCAGTGAACCATGATCATGCCACTGCACTTCAAACCCGGCAACAGAGTGAGTCCTCAACTTAAAAAAATAAAATAAAAAGAAAGAAAAACAAAAACTATACATACAAAGCTAAAATCATGTGCTATTCTTGTGCTACAGACCAGACACAGATTTTTAAACCCTGCTCAAATGAATTAAGTGCATTGTAGCCACTATGCTGAGTAAAGAATTAGAAGGATGAGCCTGTTTATTTATTTACTAATGGTTTTGTTTAGCTTTAAAATCAGGTTTACGCTAGCACCATAAAATGAATTCAAAGCCTTTTATTCTCCATTTTCTGTAACAATCTGTATCAGATAGGAGTTATAATTTCCTCAGTCAAAAATATGTTTGAAAGAACTTACCATAATATTTTAGACAAGAGATTTTTATAATGTGATGAAACATCTCAGTTTCTTTAAACATTATCTTCATATTAAAATTTTCTGCTGCTTCTTTAGCCAATTTAAAATTTTGTAGAAATTTATTTCTTCAACTATTAATTTAAAATTTTATTGAAATAGGCATGATTCATTTTAAGTAATTTTGTATCTATTATGTCTGACTTTTGAAACTTTGTCACATCAAATTTTATGTGTTGGAAAGTCTCTACATTTGTCTTCCTAGATTCTGTTAGTATTAATATTAATATTCTAATCCAACTATTTTAAAGAATCAACACTTGTTTTTTTAAAATTTTTATGTTGTTTTATAGTTGACTTTATTTTAATTAAAACTATTAATTCTTCGGGAAGGGAGGACGATGTCATTAATATGTTATTGTTTTGTTAATTTGCATGTATGTGTGTGTCTGTGTGGTGTGTGTGTGTGTGCGCGCACACACTCTGAGGTCTCTCTGTGTTGCCCAGACTGGAGTGCAGTGACACCATCACAACTGACTACAGTCTCACCTGACCTTCTGACTCTATCCTTCTTCCTCAGCCTCCTTAGTAGCAGGGACTACAAACACATATCACCACACCTGGCTAACTTTTTGAATTTTTCTGTAGAAATAATGTCTTGTTATGTTGCCTAGGCTGGTCTCCAACTTCTGAGCTAAAGCAATCCTTTGCCTTGGCTGTTTAAAATGTTGGGATTATGAGTGTGAGACATACTTTTTTGCTAATTTCTTTATTATCCTGGTTGCTTCAACTTTGTATTGTTTTTGATAAACATCTTTAAACATTTACATATGTATTTATATATGTTTTGCATATAGATAATGCAGTGTACTGATTGCAAAAATTATATATATGTTTTGTAATTAGTACACTGCATTATCTATGTTCAAGATTTGTTATTGCTGTTTTTATTATTTATTATGGAATATCATTCTGATTTCCAATTAAACCCAAGAGGTATATAGGAAAGATTTTATAAATTTCTAAATAATTTTCTGTTTCTCATCACTGATTTTTAGTTACAGTAGATTTTGTTCTGAGAAACTGGTCTGCGCATATTATTTTCCTAAAATTTTTTAGACTTTGTTATGGTCTAATACATTAAAGTGGAAATTGTTTTTCATAGAAATTATATGGGTATATTTAGTGGTTCTGAATTAATATTTTTTGTTATTTTATTATTTTATTGTGAATTATTGCTATTTTTGTCTCTTATAACTTAGCTATTATTATTCACTTATATTATTTCCTATGTTTTTTTCAGTTAGTACCTTATATATTTTGAATTTATACTATAGTTGTCTTTCTGTTGCTTTTTCCTCCTTATTTAATTTTTAATTTTGCAGATATATAACATTTATTCTTTTTCCTTGTGATTAAAACATTTAAACAATTTTTAAATCTAACATATTCTCATTTCACCATATTTATTTCAATTTGACATTTATATTTTTATTAATGCATATTAGGTGTACATATTTTCACAATAAATGTGTTAACCTGATATATCTATGTAATTATATTAGGGTAATTTGGATCCCCATTACCTTAAATATTTGTGTTTTGTTATACTAGGAACATTTGAATTATTCTCTTCTGGCTATTATAAAATGAATAATTGCTGATGCTGTAATTCTTGTTTCCACACAAGAAATCCTTTAATAGTCCCGTCACTCTGTTGCCATTCTACTCACCAGATGGTAAGGTTGTTAGGAAGGATTTGTGAGCCAGTGAAAATGTAACAAGATATGGTGGTAGGGGTAGTTTGCACAGGCATCATTTCTGTGCAGAATTTAGTTCATTGGGTGGAAAATCCATGTCCAGTCTCAGTAAAAAGATGGCCATCCACTGGCTGGATGGTAGCCACAGCTCAGTGGATCCTATCTAATTTAAGTGTCACAGAACCATTAGTAAACCATGGTGTATCATTGGTAGGTGTGTCTCTGAACCTTGGACTCCAGGTAGTTGCAAAAGGAGCCAAAGTCTCCCCCATGGGTTGTGTGGCCCCTCTGGTAGGCTAGTTATTTTTTCATGGAGGTAAATGGTCTCTTGGTGTTTTAGCTAGGCCTGATCTTGAATGCAACACTTTCATTTCATAATTGAGCTCTGTTGAGGCTGTCCAGTTTTATTTGTGCAGTTTGTAAAAGCACCTGAGTGATAATAGACAGTTCAGGTCACATATGCCTCTCTAGTCTTAAGACACTTAGTCTCCATCAGTGCCAAATAGAAAGCTAGGAGTTACCATGAAAAGGGATATATCTTGCAACAAGCTACTTCAAGCAACATTTATGTCCAAAATTCAAGAAATCAGTATACCACAGTGGCATTTCTTTTGTCAACTCATCCAATCATCCTACATGGTTGTAGATACCTGCAATTTATTTGGGTTAGCAGCATTTAAAAATTCTATAGGCAGTGACTGAACTGTGGCTTATGACTGGTTTCTAAGGCCTGCCATTGCATGGAGCCTCATTCCCAGTTGGTGGCCTTGTAAGTCACCTTATACTAAGGGGGTCAAAAGAACACCCAGGTAAAGTTCATGCTGTCTCAGTTACCTAAAATAGTTTACTTACTGATGGGCTTCCTCTTTATCAGCAGATGCTACAAGAGCCAATGGTTTTTGCTTGAATATATCTGGGATAGTTCTTTGGTTTCCCTCCCAAGCGTCCCCAGGGAACTGCACTTATTTTGTTGGGCCCTAGCCTTTAGTAGGATTGTAGTTCTAATCTGCACTAGTCAGTACAGCAATGATTAAGCACAATATCAAAGCCATCTGTTTCTTGGAGAGCCCTATTATCAGGATGTCAGTGGTGTAATATGTAATTAAAACTTTTGTGTGACTTGGGCTTGTTGAAGGCCAAGTCCTATCCACTGGTTGCATATTGCAGGGGAATTGCCACCTGTTCTCATGCATAAACAGACCCTGAACATTTACTATTATACAATAATAAAGGGATTGGCAGTAGCTGGAAACTGCCAGGGGAGGGAACGGGGTTGGGGGGGGACACGTAACATTAATAAGGGTTCCTGATCTCAGATCATGCAAAGTGGGGACCAAAGAGAGGCCCCAACTTTTCCTGTATGATGGCCACTTGTATACCTAACCCTGCCTTGCATTCCACATCTTTACAATAAAATAAAATTTCAGCAAAAGAAATATTATTTCAGAACCACGGTAAATTTAAATTATTGGCCATTCCACATAAACACAAATTGTCTTGATTCTCATCGCACAAGAGAATTGAGAAAAAGGCATTAGCCAATTAATAATAAAGTACCATTCTTATGTATGTGTTGCTACTATTTCAGTGACAGTAATACTATTTAACATCTCAGAGGCAGGTGAAACCTTGGTATTTATCCTGAAATAGTCCATATCAGTCTCCAGGTCCCAGAGACTACTTGGACCAGTCAAATTACACTGTTACATTGTGACAGGGTGGTATGTAACATACTTTTCTCTAGTAAGTCCTGTATTAACAAATAAATGTCCGCCAGACACGGTGACTCAGTCTGTAATTCCGCACTTTGGGAGGCGGAGGTGAGTGAATTGCCTGAGCCCGCGGGTTCGAGACCCGCCTGGGCAACTTGGTGAGAACTCATCTCTACAATAAATAATAATTTTTTAAAAATTAGCCGAGCGTGGTAGCGCGCGCCTGTAGTTCCAGCTACTTGTTAGGCTGAGGCGGAAGGATTGCCGGAGTCCAGCAGGTCAAGGCTGCGGTGGCCGGGAGCGGCCACTGCACTCCAGTCTGGGCGACAGAGTGAGACTCCAACTCAAAAACAAAACACAAAGAAATGTCCTTTTCTCCACTAATTATGCAGTATTTCTTTTGTTGAATAACTCACTGGGGCTTGGACAATTTAGGTGGCAAGCATGAGCAGATATTTCTCATTTCTATGGCTCAAATTTTTGGCTATGAGGGGTTATATATTTGTTGTCACAAGCAACCAAAATGACTATGCCTAAAATATAATCAAGGGTGAGAATCATGGTCACAAGGACTCAAAATGGCCCAAAGCATAATCCAAAATGGCCCAAAGCATGTAAGAATCACAAGCACATGAGTGCTATGAGTCACTGCATTTGCCTTAAAACTCATTCATGTCATCAGTTTAATTTTTTCCCAAGAGATACTAAATATTGCTATATGGGCTCCAGTATCTAAGGACCCCAGAAGAGTCTGAATTCCCTCTTTTCTCCTTTTATCTTGACAGAGGTATAGGGTGACCAGCCTCCAATGGGGACTCAGAGACCTTGACCCTATTTCTAACTGTACCATTCATCCTAAGCAAGATATTTGGATTTGTAATGTTCCTTCCTCAAATGGGCTGCTTGAGATTTGGCAGCTTTTGTCCAAATCTGTCCTTTAGATTACAAAACTGTTGATAGTGTCTTTTGATGCCTAAAAGTTTTTCATTTTCCTGCAGTCCAACTTATCTACTTTTTCTTTTATTATCTATATACTTGATGTCATATCCAGAAATCATTATAAGTACATTGTCATAAAGTTTCCCTACTATGTTTTCTTTCAAAAATTTCATAAGTTTAGCTTTGACTTTGAGGAATTTAATACACTTTAAGTTAATTTGTATATATAGTGCTTCATAAGCATCTAACTTCATTCTTCACCATTTGAATATTGAATTTCACAGCACCATGTGTTGAAAAGACTTTCCTTTCTCCATTAAATGATCTTTGTATTAGATTATCTTTATCAAAAACCATTTAAATAGATATGTAAGAGATTCATTTTTAGACCCTTTAGTCCATTGTATTGCTCTATATGATTGTATTTATGCCAGTACTTCTTTTATACTGTAGCTTTGTAGTACATTTTGAAATCAGGAAGTGTGAATCCTTCCACTTTGTTCTTTTTCAAGATTGTTTTGGTTACTTGAGGTCTTTAGATATTGCATAAGAATTTTAGTATAGATTTTCCTATTTCTGTAAAAAAATGTCGTGGGATTTTGATAGGGATTTCACTGAACCTGTGCATTGCTTGGGGGATTAATGACATTTTAATATAAAGTCTTCTAATCCCGTGGGAGGAGCTTAAGATGGCGGCCAACGGGTTGCGCTATAAAAATCTCCATGGAGGCAAGTGACAATAAGGACTCTCCCTGTGAGTAGGTAGGCATTGGTGGGAGCGTGAAGGACCATTTGAGGGGATACTTGGCCCTGGTCCCCACTCTGAGGGTGATTGCAAGCTCCCATCACCCTGAAATTAGAGCTCAACTCCCAAGAATGCTGCAGAAACGTCTGCTGTGGGAACGCCAGAGAGAAGCCTACTGAATTCGGCTCATTCCCAGCACCTGGTGTCGGGCGCACACCATCACCTGGCATACCGGACCCGCTGGAGTGCACCATTTGATTTTTGGAGAGAGAGCATTGGGGGAATCCAGAGAGAGAAATACATGCCTGGTAAGAAGCTACCCACTGCAGCCATTTTCCAGGCAGAAACTTGCATTGCTCCATCCATCTCCCCCCTCTCCCCAGTCTCCAACCCATTGCCTAAGCAACTCGCAAACAATTGCCTCAGGTGCTCCCTTAGCATTGAAATAGGAGAGAGACCTAACAAGGTGCTGGAAGGGCCTGCCGAGGCAACCCAGAGAGCCAATCTCTGTGAATGGCAGATCAACTACTCAGGACTGGATTGTGGTCCAGAGGAAATATCCTGTGAACACAAACTTCAGAGGGACCTGAGAGTGCTGAGTTCCAGGTGCCCCACCCCCTACCCTGATCCAACTGTGGGATAAAGGGTGTGGTCAGAAAAGGGTGAGGAAGAACTCCAAAGAGATCAGTGAATGTCAGACCCACCCAGCTGGGCCCACGACTGAGAGGGACGAACCCAGATGGAGCCTGGACATCAGTCGTTAGGGGAACCCCATTCCAGGATAGGCCTGGATGGAGTACCTTGTGAGAGTTCATACCTGGGGAAGAGACTATCCTGTACATTCTCACCAGAGATCTCCCTTACCATAGGAGAGTGGGAGGGGAAGACCGCAGCCCCACCCACCTCACTGCCCCTTCTCCACTGGCAAGTGGCTTTGCAGGAGGGACCTGATAAGAAGAACAACTATAGAGCTTGCCACAAGAGGACAGGCGTTCTTGTCTCTGTTTTTGTTTTGTTCTTTTTTTTTCCAAATTTTCAATTATTTTTTAATTTTAAAAAATTTCTGACTGTTTGTTAGTTTATCTATTTCAAAAATATTTTTCCTAGCTGGGATCGGTGGCTCAGCCTGTAATCTCGTGCCTTTGGGAGGCTGAGGTGAGTGGATTGCCTGAGCCCATGGGTTTGAGACCCGTCTGGGCAACTTGGCAAGACTTCATCTCTACTTAAATCAAAAAATTAGCTGGGCGTGGAAGCACACGCCTGTAGTTCCAGCTACACGGAAGACTGAGGTGGAAGGATTACTAGAGCCCAGCAGGTTGAGGCTGCGGTGGCCGGGAGCATGCCACTGCCATCCAGCCTGGGCGACAGAGTGAGACTTCAACTCAAAAATATATATATATATTTTTTCCTTTGTGCATGAATGTGTATGTGAGGCTTTGAACTGCATCCCCTCCCAAATTTGTTTTTCTTTCTTTTCTTTCTGTTTCTTTCTGCTTTTATTTGTCATTTTCTGTCTACATGTTTGTAAATGACTGAGTATTCATCTTTTGATTTTGCTGTTGGTTTTTGCTCTTTTGTTCTTTTGGAGTTTCTTTTTAATATTCTTTTTGTAAAATTTAAGAGATGTGTCAATATATGTGTGAGGCGTAAAGGTTCCATCTGATCTTCCCACCTTTTTTCTATTTTTTTTTTTCTGTTTTCTTAATCTCCCCCCTTTGGTCTTCTTGTCTTTCTCCTCTATTAACTTCATACTAGGCATGTGAGTGTGTGTCTAGTTTTCTTGGGGGTTTCTGTTGTTGTGGTTTGTTTTTTCTCACTTTGTTATTATTGCAGATTGTTTTGTGGTGCGTGTTGGTTTCTGCTTTGCATCATTAATATAGAGTGATGGTGGGGAGTGGATCTCAGGGAAAACATACCACAATAAGTGAACATTTTAAATTGCAAGTAGCATCTGACTCCTAGCACCCATCTCCCACTTTACAAAGATTTCAAAAAACTACAAGAGACAGCAAGGCTTCCCATCCACCATCCTATTTCAAAATAGAACAAATCCAAAGACTGGATCAGGGAAGAATAGAGGACTGAGCAAACATTAGAAGGGAAAGCCTCTCCCACTGACACTGAATAACAGAACTAAAGAGAAAATCAACAGCAACAAGATATCTGTCACAAATGAGGAAAAGTCAAAGGAAGACCTCAGGCAGTTCCAAGTCCACAGATATAAAACACCTGAGAAATCAGTCTTTGGTTTCCAAACAATGGAAATTACCAACGACTGGCCCCAGAATAAGCCAGGGATCAGGGAATGGTTAGAAAGAGTGAATAAGACTCAAGAAAGATAAGATGCAACACTGAAAGAATTTGTAACAGAGATTCTGGCAATAAAAAACTTCATCCAGAAAATAAATAACAAGATGACAAACATGGAAAGCAGAATCAATCTAGCTGAAGAAGGAATCTCAGAATTTGAAGACCAGAACATGGAATTAACCTGATCTGTAAAAAAACATAGAAAAAAGACTCTGAAAGAAGGAAAAAAGCCTACAAGAGATGTATGATTATATCAAGAGGCCTAACCTATGCTTGATTGGTATCGCAAACAAAGAAATGAAAATGGAGAACCGCTTGGAGCAAATATTCCATGAGATAATCCAAGAAAGCTTTTCCCATCTCACCAGAGATGTGACCAGTCAAACACAAGAGATACAGAGAACCCCCACAAGACATCAAATGAGAAGACCAAACCCTAGACACATAGTAATTCACCTACACAAAGTAGGCACCAAAGAAAAAATCCTAAAGGCAACAAAAGAGAAAGATCAGACTACCTACTGGGAAAAACCAATCAGAATAGCAGCAGACCTATTGTCAGAAACACTACAAGCAAGAAGAAATTAGACCCCTATATTCAAAGTCCTCAAAGATATTTAATTGAAACCAAGAATATCCTATCCAGCCAAATTTAGCATCATCAGTGATAGTGAATTAAAATCTTTCCCAGACATCCAATCCCTAAAAGATTGTGCAGCTTCCAGATCAACTCTATAGGAGACACGTAAAAAGTTATTAAGCACAGAAGAAAGAAAAAAAAAAATGAATGACCGCATATTTCCCAAGAGAACAGCAGAACACAGAATCAACAGAGAATACAGCATAATAAGAATCTTGAAAACACACATACATCAACCACAAAGCCAAAAGAAAACTAGCAAAGAAAAAACTTTATAAGAACCTCATGCCAGGGATAAAAAATCACAGTTGAATAACCAGTATGAATGTGAATGGACTAAATGCACCACTGAAAAGACACAGAATGGCAGACTGGATAAGAAACCATGACACCATTATTTGCTGTATCCAGGAGACTCATCTCACTACAGAGGATGCACACAGACTCAAACTTAAAGGATGAAAAATGAGTTTCCAGGCAAGTGGATCACAAAAGAAGGCAGGAGTTGCAATCTTAATATCAGACAAGACAATCATTAAGGTATCAAAAATTTTAAAAGTTGCAAAAGGACACACAGAATGATAAAAGGTTGAAACCATCAACAAGAAATACCCACCCTAAATATATATGCACCCAACACAGGAGCACCAAATTGATAAAGCAACTACTAAATAAACTTAAAAAAGATATTGACTCTAACAGTATTATAGCAGAGGACATGAATACCCCCACTGACAGCGATAGATAGATCATTAAAGCAAAAAAAATCAACAAGGAGATCCAGAACCTAAACTTGACACTTGATCAAATGGACTTAGTAGATACCTACAGATTATTCCACCCAACAACCTCAGAATATACATTCTACTCATCAACCCATGGAACGTACTCCAAGATTGATCACATCCTTGGCCATAAATCAAGCATAAACAAGTTCCATAAGGTTGAAATCTTGCCATGCACATTCTCAGACCACAGTAGAATAAAAATAAATATCAAACCCAATAACACTTCCCCAAAGCCCACAAAGACATGGACATTAAACAACATGATGCTGAACAACGAATGGGTCAACACTGAAATCAGAGAAGAAATTGAAAGATTCCTGGAAACAAATGAAAATGAAGAAACATCTTACCAAAACCTCTGGGATGCCATGAAATCAGTTCTCAGAGGGGAATTTATATCTCTACGAGCACACATCAAGAAAATGGAAAGATCATAATTGGAGTGCCTAACAAATCACCTAAGGGAGCTGGAAAGAGAAGACCACCAAAACCCCAACTTTGGCAGAAGAATCCAAATCACAAAAATAAGAGCCCAAATACAGGACATAGAAGACAAAAATATTATAGAAAACATAAACAAAACAAAAACCTGGTTCTTTGAAAGAATTACCAAGATTGATGGGCCCCAGCCAGAATGAACAAGAAAAATAGAGAAAAAGCCAAAATAAATACAATTAAAAACACAAAAGGTCAAATCACAACTGACCTCAAAGAAATACAAAGGATTATCAGAGGTTACTATGTACACCTATATGGAAATAAACTTGATAACCTAGATGAAATGGAGGACTTACTGATATTACACAACCTCCTCAGGTTAAAACAAGAAGACATTGAGACACTAAGTAGACCAATAACAACCCAGAATATTGACTCTGTCATATTAAGAATACCTACCAAAAAAAGCCCTGGATCGGATGGCTTTCCAGGAGAATTTTACAAAACATACAAGGAGGAGCTGATATCAATCCTACTGAAAGTATTCCAGGCAATTGAGAAAGATGGAATTCTCCCCAAATCACTTAATGAAGCTCATATCACATTGATACACAAACAGGGTAATTATCCAACAAAGAAAGAGAACTATAGGCCAATATCCCTTATGAACATAGACTCAAAAATCCTCAAAAATATTATAGCAAATCAAATCCAAAAACACATCTCAAAATTCATCCACCATGACCAAGTAGGCTTCATTCTCAGGATGCAGGGCTGGTTCAACATTTGTAAGACCATAAATGTCATTAAATACATCAACAGATGTAAAAACAAGAACCACATGATTATGTCATTAGATGCACAAAAAGCTTTGGATAAAATACAGCATCCCTTCTTGATAAAAACCCTAAAATTCCTTCTATACATAAGGAACATATCTCAAATTGTAAGCACCATCTATGACAAACCCACAGCTAACATATTGCTAAATGGACAGAAACTAGAAACATTTCTTCTGACAACTGGAGCAAGACAAGCTTGCCCACTCTCACCCTTTTTGTTTAATATTGTGTTGGAAGTTCTAGCTTGAGCAATTAGACAAGAGAAGGACATCAGAAGTATCCAACTAGGAAAAGAGGAAGTCAAGTTATCCCTCTTTGCTAATGATATGACCCTATGCCTTGAAAACCCAAGAGAATCTGTCAAAAACACGCTTGTACTGAAAAAGGACTTTGGCAAAGTCTCAGGGTACAAAATAAACATGCAAAAGTCAGTTGCATTCCTATACACCAACAACAAGCAGGCAGAGACACAAATGAAATGCATAATCCCATTCACAATAACCACCAAAAAAAAAAAAAAATGAAATACCTGGGCATCTTCCTAACCAGAGAAATGAAAGACCTTTACAATGAGAACTAGAAAACACTGCTCAAAGAAATCCAAGAAGACACAAACAAATGGAAAAATATACTATACTCATGGATAGGAAGAATAAACATTGTTAAGACGTCCATCCTACCAAAGGCAATCTACAGATTCAGCGCAATATCCATTAAGTTACCAATATCATTCTCCTAAGACCTGGAAATGACAATACGGAAATTTATATGGAAACATAAACAACCACGAATAGCCAAAACAATCCTTAGCAAAAGAAACAAAGCAGGAGGTATCACACTTTAGTGTAAGGTCACAATAATCAAAACAGCCTGGTATAGGTACAAGAACAGGCACACAGACCAATGGAACAGGATAGAGATTCTGGAAGCAAAGCTTCAATTCCTCAACCAACTCATCTTTGACAAAGCCTCCAACAACAACCACTATGGAGAGGAGAACCTATTCAGTAAATGGTGCTGGGAAAACTGGCTGAACACAAGCAGAAGATTGAAACAGTACCCCTACCTATCACCATTCACAAAAGTTAACTCTAAATGGATCAAAGACCTAAATGTAAAACCTCAAACTGTAACAATCTTAGAAAATGCAGGAGACACTCTTATGGAAGTTGGAACTGGCAACCCATTCTTGATTAAAACCTGAAGTGCCCAGACCATGAGAGATAAGATAGACAAGTGGGACCTCATTAAATTGACAAGCTTCTGCAAAGCCAAAGAAACCATGAAGAGAGCAGGGAGACAGCCCACAGAATGGGAAAAAAATATTTACTAACTATATATCTGACAAAGGCCTAACATCTAGGATCTATAAGGAACTTAAATGCCCCGAAAGGAGGAAAAAAAAAAAAAAATAGACACTTCTCAATAGAAGACATACGGGCAGCCAACAGACATGAAAGAGTGCTCAGCCTCACTCATCATTAGAGAAATGCAAATCAAAACCACATTAAGGTACCACCTAACCCCTGTAAGAATGGCCATCATTAATAAAACAAACAACAACAGATGCTGGCGAGGATGTGGAGAAAAAAGAACACTTCTACACTGCTGATGGGAATGCAGACTAATACAACCTCTTTGGAAGACAGTGGGGAGATTTCTGAAAGAACTAGAAGTTGACCTTCCATATGACCCAGCAATTCTCCTATTGGGAATATACCTAGAGGAACTCAACTCATTCTACAAAAAAGATACCTGCACGTGTATGTTTGTTGCAGCTCTATTCACAATAGCAAAAACATGAAACCAACTGTGTTGCCCATCAAAACTGGACTGGATTAAAAAAAAGTGGTACAAATACACAATGAAATAAGCAGCCATAAAGAAGGACAAACATATGGACTTTGCAGCAAATTGGATGAATTTAGAGTCGATCATACTCAGTGATTTACCACAGAAACAAGAACTGAGTTCCATATGTTCTCAATTATAAGGAGACCTTGAAAAATAATAATGCTATAAGAATGCGATTGGCAGTAGCAGAAAACTGTCAGGGGAAGGGGGGTGGGACTGGCATTTGAGGGAACTGCTAGGGGAGGGAGGGGCATACCTCATCAACAACGGTACCTGCATGATCAATGTTTGTATACCTAACCCTGAATTGTACCCCACATGTTTATAACAAATGAATAAATAAATAAATAAAATAAAAAATAAAATCTTCTAATCCATGAACACGAACTGCCTTTACATTTATTTGTCTTTTTAAACTTATTTTATCGATGAATTGTAGTTTTTATTACACAAGTCTTTCACCTCCTTGGTTAAGTTACTTACCAGGTATTTTATTCTTTTTCACGCTTTTATAAACAGAATTGTTTTCCTAATATCAACTTAAGATATTTGTTGTTAGTGTATAGAAATGAAATAATTTTTCTTGTTGATTCTGTATTCTGCTACTTTGTTGAATTTATTTATTATTTCTAACAGGAATTTTTGGAGATATTTAGGATTTTCAACAGAAATAATTTTACTTATGCTCCTTTAAATAAATTATTTCTTAGTTTTACCTAATTGCTCTGGCTAAAATCTCAGTGCAATTTTGAATAAAAGTAGTAAAGAGAGCACCCTTGCCTTGTTTCTAATCTTACAGAAAAAGCTGTTAGTCTTTCACCATTAAGTACAATGTTGCATGTGAGTTTGTCACATATGTCTTTTATTATATTGAGTAGCTTCTATTTGTAGATTTTTTTTTTAAATAAAAGAATGTTAAAATTTGTTAAATGCTTTTTCTGCATCAACTGAAATAAGTATGTGATTATTTTCCTTTACTCTGTCAGTGTGCTGTGTTACATTAATTTATCATCATATGCTGGAATGTTCTTTCAAAATAGTCCAGAAATAAGACCTATTTGATCATGAAGCATAATCGTTTGAGTCTTTATTCAGATTGCTAGTATTTTGTTAAGAATTTTTGGCTCAAAGTTCATTAAAAAAAATATTTATACTGTTTCCTTTTTCTGTTGTCTCTTTTCCTGACTTTGGTATCAGTGCAATACTGGCCTCATTGAATAAGTTAAAAAATGTTTATGCCTATCTTTAAAAAAAAGTTGGAGAAAGTTTCATACTAGTTTTTCTGTAAAAGTTTGGTAGAATTTACCAGTGAAGTCATTTAGACAGAATGTCAGCAAGAAATAAAGAACCTTTATAGAAAAATAAAGCAAATATAACTAAAAGATATATATGAAGCACTGTAACTGACAACAACAGAATATGCATTCTTCTCATTTGCATATGAGACTATTTCCAGAATAGATTATATGTAGGTTACAAATAAGTCTTAATAGATTTAAAAATATAGAAATCATACAAAAGTATTTTTTCTGATACCAAGGAGATTAAGTTAAAATTTAGCAACAGAAGAAAAACTGGAAAATTCACAAAGCCGTGAATATTGAAAAACATACTTTTGAACAACCAGTGAATCAAAAAAATAAAGCATCAGGGAAATTTTTAAATACTCAGAGATGAAAGAAAAAGATAACACAACATATCACACCTTATGAGACAGTAAAAGACAAGCTACATAGAAAATTTATAAATATAAATGTTCACATTAAAAAAATAAGATATTCAATCCACATCCAAATTTTACAACTTAAGGAAATAGTAAAATAAAAGTAAATTAAACCAAAGAAAGCAGGAAAAAAATAGATTAGAACCAATGCAGACTGCAATAGAAAATTAAAAAATAGAAAAAAATTAGTGAAAGTAAAACCTGATTCTTTGCAAAACTCAAAAAAATTGACATGCCTTAGCTAGATTGATGAAATAAAAAACAGAGCAAACTAAGCACTGTCTTTTAAAAAGTTATAAACAACTACAAATGTTCAAATAGAGTGATTTAAAAAAAAATAATGCAAAGTATTAATTTCAGCAATGAAAGAGAAGACCCTACTGCAGATATAGAGAGAAAAGAATTAAAATTGGATATTATCAGGAACTTATATCCACCCATTCAACAGTCTAGATTGGATGCATTACTTTAAAGACAAAATTAAAAGACCTGCATTTAGGATAGTTATAATCTCTAAAAATACATATAGCTACTAAAAAAACTAAACAATTGAATAGATAACTTAAAATACTTTGTCTAAAAGAAACACAGGCTCAGATGGGTTTACAAGTTATTTCAATAAACATTCAAGGATCAAACAACAATAATTCTATGGAAACAGTTTTAAGAAACAGAAGTAAACAATTTTCCATTTACTTTATGAAGGCATCATGACAAAGATACCAAAATCAGACAATTTTTAATTCATCTCAAGATTAATATAATCTTCAGTAGGATCTGCAAAATTTGGTAAACTGAGTTCAAAATTTTATAAGTGAGAAAGGAATCTAGAATATCTAAAAAAATGTGTTTTTTGTTTTGTTTTTTATTCAGTTCTTTTTATTTTACTTTAAAGATGTGGGGTACAATTCAATGTTGCAAAGTTTCACTACTGGATTTCCTGATATAAAGTTATCCATTAAGAGAATTTGAAGTTAGTATAAATAATCACAGAGTAATGGAATAAACTACACAATTAGAGTTCAGTAGTAAACATACACATATATGACCAATTGATTCTGAAAACTGTGTCAGAGTATTGCATTCAGAAAATATTATAATTTTAACAAATGCTCCTAAAGCAATTTGAAATTCATTTGGAAAAATATTAAGCCTTATCTTTTTTTCTCACAATGTATATAAAAATCAATTTGAAATGTATGCGACTTATGTATTAAATTTTGCACTTTATATGTTTCAATGACCATTTGGATCAAAAACTGTCCAGAGGTTATGAAAAGATATATAGGTGAAGGGTTTTAATGCATTTCAAAATGTAATAAATGTAAGACTGAAAACATGAGAGAAGCTCTTTGTGACCTAGGCAAAGGCAATTTAAAAAAAAATTAATACAGAGTGTTTGAATCATAAATAAAACAAAGTATATGCATATAGCTGGATTTCAGTTGTCAAATTGCCTTTAACCAATATTTAATCATTTTATATTTGTATCAGGGAAATCAATCATATGTGGCAGTTTGTTGGAAACCAATGTGGCATATTTTAATTTACATTTATATCTTTTTTATATTTAATATGAAAAAAACCTCTTAGCTAAATGAACTGTGGAATGATTGAGTATTCATGTCTCATTTCCTCATGAATTAAAGCATTAAAACTCAAACATTTTACATATGATATCCTCATCTGTTTAATTTTTTGCTAAAGTATTGAGAAAACCTTCACCTATATATCTTTTCATAATTTTGGGAACTTTTTTGGTCCAAATGATCATTAATATCTGAATGATTCACTGAACAAACTGATCACCAATAAATATGACTTAGTATTCCCCAAATTTGAAAATAAAGTGATAAATGATTCAATGAGAGCTCAGACTATCTATCATGAAATGGTGTAAACATTGATTATGGCACTACTTTCTGGGATATAAATCAATATTATGATGTTTGAATTAAAAATAGTTCCATGTGCATGTGTGTTCTCTGAATGTATTTCATAATCAATAAAAGCAATTAATCCTATATACTATATATACATATATATGTATTTTAAATTTTATTTATTTATTTTCCCTTTGTTTCCCAGTGAAAGCATTGAGTGAAATGTTCACAAACCTGATGTCACCTATCAATTACAGGTCAGGTTTTGATCTTACCTTTTGTCAGCTTGAAAACAGTCTCACTATTTCTCAGAATCTTGCCTGCAGGATTCAAAGTACTATGAAATATATATCTCAATTTTCTGCAGTGTTACCTTGTTTCACCGTTGCCACTATTGTTCAGCCTTCATGTCAGGTCACAGGAAACTAAGTATAATCAATAAGCACTATATCATCTTTGTAATTAAAATATGACACCCAAATAAAATCAGAAATGATAAAGAAGAGATTATAACTGATACCACATAAATATAAAGGATCATTAAAAACCATTATGATCAGCTATGCATAATCAAATTGGGAAACAGATAAACAAATACACATCTGAATATATACAACCTACCAAGATTGAACCAAGAGGAAATAGAAAACCCAAACAGCCCAATAGCACATAATGGGATTGATGCAGTAATAAAAATTCTTGGGTCCTGATGGGTTAACTGGTGAATCTATCAAATTTATGAAGAAGAATTTATATCAATTATTCTCAAATTATTTCAAAAAATCGAAGAAGGGAGACTACTACCTAGCCAATTCTATGAAACAAACATTACATTGATACTCCAAACAGGCAAAAACACAAAAAGAAAGAAAACTACAAGTTAATATTCGTGATAGACATAGATGCAAAAATCTTCCAGAAAAATACTAATAAACTGAACCCAACAGCACATCAAGAAGATAATGCAGCACAATCAAGTGAGTTATATTTTCAAATATATTCATTACATAGGATATATTTATGTAACATATACCTTTGTATTATATACACACATATATGCACTTTTTTCTACAACACACATTCAGTAGCCTATTTTTGCACATATATAGTTGCTCTTCTCCATTTCCATTTTCACTGTTTCTACAGAAAAATAGGTAGTGGAGTGGTTTTAAAATGTGGGCTGTGGTTGCCAGAATTCATCTCCCAGTTCTAATATGTATTAACTTGTTGAATTTGGGATTATGACTCAACTAATTAAGTTTCAAATTTGAAATATGAGGGAAAAATGATTTTGCAAAGTCAAGTACTTCTGAATGATATTTTGGTTTCCATACTTGCCCTCCCCACTTTCCATATCTATTCTCCAATCCACAAGACAGAATATGTCATTAAAATTTTTGTTGAAGCATGAATCATGTCTTTATTCCAATCTAACATTCCAATCACTGAAATCACATGTAGAATACAATCCAAGGTGGATCCTGCAGTTTATAGTATTTTTTATGTTCTGGTCCTTGTCTGCTTCTCACAACATCTCTGAATCTCTCCCCCTTTTTTTCTCCACTAAAACTACATTTCCTATACATGTTGATCATGAAAAACATAACCTTGCCTTCTCATTGTGGTCTTCCCTGACCTCCACAATTCTCAATCTTTTTTACTTTAATGACATTTTTCACTAAGTAGCATATATATATTTATTAGTTGTTTGTTTATGGACTGCCATGTATATTGAGAGCTAAAACTTTTATTCCCTGATGTTTTTCTAGTGCAATAAAAGCAAGTGTCCAATAATTTGTATTAAACAAACTATGTTGATCTATGGCTAAAAAACCCTCAGGAAGAGAAGTCGGTGTGCCTGCCACTCAGCTTTCTTAGAACAGAGCAATAGCAATGGAATTAACGACCTGACAATTATGTTAGAATCAAGGAACTTAGTACAAAACTCTTCTATGTTAGAACACCTTAATGATAAATTATGCAATTTTATTAAATAAATATGCTTAAACTAATTTACATATACATATATCTGTGTGTATATATGTGTATGGGTGTGTTTCATGACTTCTGGGCCCTTTTCAATCTAATGATCATTAATATCTAAATGATTCACTGAGCAAACTGATGACCAATAACTCTAACTTCCTCAAATTCTGAAAATAAAATGATAAATACATCAATAAGAGCTCAGGCTCAGACTCTATATGTACATATATAGAGAGATAGAGACAGACTTATATAGGCAATCTACCATTTTAATTTTTTTCTTTGTGTGCTTTTCCCAAGTAAAGGTTCAGGAAAGTACTAATATTTACCATTAGATTTAAGATTGATCTAAACTGAAACATAATTGTCAAATGAGTAGTGAATTTGGAATTTGAGAACTAAGCTCAAAATCTATCAATGTGTTGCTTTATATGCATATAACTCTATTTATTATTTCTGGTAATATCTGAATTTAGATGGAGCTATAGGATAATTGAATAAAATATACTATATTTAAGGAGTTGGCTTTTGTTCCCATGGAAATATTTTGGCAATGAGTTATACAAAAGAAAATGACTAAGCATTTCAGATTCTAATGCTTTGTTGTTTAATTATTTTTAAAATGTTCAAGAGTCTTGAACAATTTAAATGACTGAAATTTCAATTTTTTAGTTGATATAAAGTGCTTGAAATGCAAAAAAACAAACAAACAAAACCTTTCTCTATTTTTAATCTTTTTTTTTTTTTTAACACAGGGTCTAGTTTTGTCCCTTAGCCTGTACTGCAGTAGCATGATCACAACTCATCACAACCTCAAAATGATGGGCTCAGGCAATCCTTCTGCTATTAACCTCTGGAGTAGCTAGGACTACAGCAATGTAACACCACTCCCAGGTAATTTTTTTTTTTTTAATGTAGAAAATGGATCTTACTTTGTTGCCCAATCTGGTCTCAAGGCCCTGCTCTCCACAAGAGATGATTCATGACAGTTTCATTTTCAAGTAATTTGAAAGAAGGTTAATGATGGAATATCTACCTATTTGAATTTTTTAGATTCTATTATTTACATTTTATTCCATTTTTGATATCTGTACATATAAACAATATATATTAAAATTTTGTGAGAACTTTGAATCATCTTCTTACTTTCTCTCTAATTTGAATAATAAACTGGTTTGATATCACATAAGGTCATTTCTGTCCTCCTCCAAAATTTGTTGCAATATGTTTTTTTAATATCTCATGTTTTCCTTGAAATAAAATGTTCTAATTTACTAAGAAAGAGAAAGTATAATTTGTGGACAAAATGCACATTTGCCATAATACTTACGTCTTTATTGAAATGTTAAACTCTATAAGTTCTGAAAATACTCATAAAGTGTTTTAATAAAAGCTGTAAATTAATATAATACAGATCACTTGTACTGCTGCAGTCAAAGTGAAGGAATATACAAGACAGGCTTGCCCCTGAAGAGGCTGTGCAGGGCCTTTACCATAGATATCATTGGTGATTGCATCATTCAAATAATAAAAAATTTTGCCATTTTCCCAAAGGAGTAAACCACAGACTACAAGGGAGTTTGAGAGTCATTAAAATCAGATTCCACAGTTTGGAGGCAGACTTACAGTTTGGGGGAGTTCTGTTTTTCATGATTGACTTTAGTATGGTTCAAGTCAGAGGAAAAGATGATCCCTGGAACTCCATTACACATGTTGCCTTCACAGGAGTCATACTGGTTGCAAGAAATGGACCAATGACCATGGTTGGATCAGCAGTGATGGGTGTCATTCTACTAGCTTTAATTGAAGAAGCTGGTATCTTCTTGACAAATTTCACTTTGCATCGTTTCCCAGTGGTTCTTGGTTTGCTGAAGACTCCTCCTAGTTGTATTAACCCCATTCACTTTCTGGAGAGTAGAGTATCAGTAGGACGTTCCCAGAATTTCTTTAATGTAAAGAGCTGTAGTTCAGGAATTCCAGAAGATCAAGTTATTGTCTATTTTTAAAACCATTGGTAGAACAACTGTGGCCAAATAGGCTATGGAGCTATATTTAATGCTTTTTTTTTTTTCTATTTAAAGGAACACACATGGGCAGGAGGTTTGTAAAATATAATAATTTACTTATTCATCTTTGGATTGACTATGTGATAAAATTAAATGTCTAACAGAATTAAAAGAAAATATAATACATGCACAAAAGGTGAAAGACCAAAAGGCAAATAACAGTGAAACGTGATCATTATTTTCTTAGGAACTTTTTTTGCCTGGGTTTATGTGTTCTGTTATTCTAATAATAAAAATACACCTGGAACTTAAACAAAACAAAACAAAACAAAACCAAGACTTGCTTTGCTGTAAGAAATCAAAGTAAATTGTTTTTTGCATTTTCAATGCTAAATGAGGTTATTACATGTAAATTTCATTGTAGTCCTTTTTTATTCTGCCTAGCCTAATAACTATATAATTGAGAAATAAAATTTTGCCCATAGGTTTTTTTTTAATAAATTTCAATGTATAAGAAAGTACATTTTTCTGTAATTTTTTGTCTTTCTTCTCCCTCCTCTCTACCTCTGACGGTAAATATAAATAGATACACACACACAATCACACACATGTACACATACTCCCTTTAAAAAGTATTTCATCTGGGAAGTGATATTCCTCTTCCATTATGTCAAATCCCACTGCCATAGGTAACAGAAGAAATAATCTTGATTATGCTGGTCTATACTTCTACCTTTCCTTTCTTGTCCTTCTATGTAGTTAAAATGCTATAAGGAAAAAAAAGTTATGCATTCATGGATTGTGTATAAGTTTAGGCAGATGCAAATATTTTAAAAGTCCAAGAAAAGCAAGCTAAAATAATATGAAAAATAAGAGACTCAAAAATTAAAAGGTAATATAATTTTTGAAAACTCAACTTTGTATTTGAGTCAGGTGAACATGTAACTGTATACAAGACAAAGCAGTCCATTTTTCACAGCGTTTCACTGTGTCAGTTTTCTTTATAAATACAAAATTGTTGGTCCTGCTCTACCAAGACAAAATTTTAACAGATGGAAGGTACATATAATTGTGAATCTGTCGCTTTTCTAATGTTCAGGAGAACAAAGGTCCTAATAAAGAGTATAAGATAAAATTTGATGTAATTTTCTTTTGATGAGACCTCAAAAAAGATCAGATTTTGAAGATATTCACTTCAATGGATTGTGCTAGAAGTTAGATGCTGTGAAGTCTGTAGCCAAATAACATTTTATAACTCCTATAAAATGAATTTGAAAACAATTTTGCCTAAAACTCAGGGTGACATGAAAGACTTAGGTTATTTTAATTGCAAGGTCACATTTTTAGTGGATTATATACAGTTAAACATAGGTAATCTTTTTAAACTCAGAAAAGGCGATGTCAGGTAAGCAAAGGCTAGTTAGGAACTAGAACATAAAAGATTATCTCCCAACTCTTTTTTTATCTTGTAAGATAATTATTGTTAAATTGTTTTAATATTTTAAAAAAGAGAATGGAATATGTCTTATTAACATGATCAGTCATCCAAAATTATTAATATTCCATGTTCTTATAGCTAATATTTGAAAGCATGCTCTTATATCTCTAGTTTTTATAATATCAAATTCTAATTGTGACTCTACATCTTAAACCAAATGCTTCATATCGAATGTTCTCTAATATAGTTATATTTTTGTTAAGACTCTATGATACATTTTGATTCTGTGATAATGAGGTAAAAATACTTATTTTGAAAATTGAAGCTGGTCTCGGTGGCTCAGTCTGTAATCCCGCGCCTTTGGGAGGCTGAGGTGAGGGGATTGCCTGAGCCCGCGGGTTCGAGACCCGCCTGGGCAACTTGGCGAGACCTCATCTCTACAATAAATCAAAAAATCAACCGGGCATGGTAGCACGTGCCTGTAATTCCGGCTACTCGGAAGGCTGAGGCGGAAGGATCGCTGGAGCCCAGCAGGCGAGGCTGCGGTGGCCAGGAGCGGCCACTGCACTCCAATCTGGGTGATGGAGTAAGACTCCAACTCAAAAAAAAAAAAAGAAAAGAAAATTGATTTAATATACATTATATGAAAATAGACTTAAAATAGAGGCAGGTAGCTATTAATATGCATAATTAATCTAAAATCTAAAACCAAAACTATATACACAATTTACATTTAATGTTGGGATATGTATTTGTGATAATTTTAAAATTATTTGTCATGACTAAAATTTCTTGATTTCAGATTGTTATAGGAGTTTCAGAATTACCTAAAATGTACTTTATAATTTGTTTCTGAAGCACAAAAGAAGAGGGCAATACATGAGATGCATATTTAAAATTAATTCACAAAATCAAGAACGTGTTTGCTTCCATTAATAGTCATCTCTCTTGGTCTAATTTGTGGATGCATCTATAATAAAAACAATTACTACACACTTTCTTTAATATTTTACCTACAAAGTAACCTCAGATAGTTATAATTATGAAACATACTTATATATAAATTATATAAATAACTAGATAACACTCAATATCTTATTAAAATTACATAGGTATATAGTATAATAGTAAATGTATAGAGATAGACTACATTAAAATTTAAGTCAGACTAATTTACACAAAAGCTTATTATTGGAGAGTAGCAGAATATACCACTCCAAAATATGTCACTTTGGTTTAAGGATTAATATGAACTGAAGACAATCAAGAAGTTTCAGATACAAGGAAAGTTCTCTGCTCACCTCCTGTTTATCTAAAAGCAGGACCTAAATGTACAAAGGTGTACTTCCTCCCCTCTTTTCCAGGGAAGACAAAGGTTGATAACCAGAGATGTTTTTAAACCCTTATCAGTCTGTACCAGTGAAATTTTCATAATACATTTTATGAATTAGTTTTTATTAGCCATTAATTTCTTGTTGAATTGCCTTCTCGCAATTTGCCACCCTAAAGACATAAGTACCTTTTCCTTTGTCTTGGCACTTCTGTAAAATTGTATCATTTTTTGTGAAAATGCCATATAAGCTAGAGTTCTAAACCTCCTCTTGAGAATTACTTATTCCTTAGGTGTCTCCCATGTATAAATAAAACATGCATTACAATTTTTTCCTATTTTGGATCTGTAGGGTACAATTTGGGGTTAGGTATACAATGGCCACTCTACAGGTAATGTTTGGGCCTTACTTTGGTCCCCACTTCACCCGGTTTGAAATGAGGTATCCTTATTGATTAAATATGCCCCACCTTCCTTGTCAGTTTCCCGCTAGTGCCAATCCCTTTTTTGTAGTATTATGATAATTGTTCAGGGACTGCTTATGAGTGAAAACTTGTGGTACTCAGTTCTTTGTTTCTGTGATAGATCACCGAGTATTACAGATTCTAAATCCATCCAAGTTGTTGCAAAGTTCATAATTTTGTCCTTCTTTATCACTGAGTGATATTCCATCATACATATGTACTACCCTTAAGAAACACCTGTTTATTTTTCTTTTCTTAATCTGTCTTTTGTGACAGATATCCCAGCTAAGAACTCAGAAAAGTGGAGGGAAATTTATTTTTTCTCCCCTGCACTGCTGACTTCAAAGATAATGGAACAGACTGGGGCCATTATAACACAATAATAAGTTAATAAGTGAGTCTTTATCTCACGACTTATTTGCAAGTAACTGAAACTGAGCAAGTAACTAAAACCATCACAGTTTAGTTTTCTCATCTGTCAAATGTGTGATTAATATCTTCCTTTTAAGAAATGAGATGCAGCACATAAGAACTCAACACTTATGTCTAACAGATAGTCGGTATTCAACTAATGTCAACAACTATGCTACTCTGTAAAAAAAAAAAGCATTGTAGTCTAGGCTGCATCTTCATGCTCAGGATTACTTCTCGGCACATGGTATTGATCCTGTCAAATATCAGATATTCAATAATTACTTATGGACGTATAAAATATCTTGCTCCTAAATCACATTACATAATTATAGAAATTTTTTATTATATAATTATATAAATTATATATTATGTATACTTTTTTTCTGAAAAGCAGTATTTCCAAGAAATAATTGGTATTCAGTGGGGGGAAAAAGTTACATTTCATTTTGAGGGCTATTAAGATAAATAAGTGATAGTTCATAATTTTAAGTTACAAAATGTTGTAAATTGTAATGTGATATTTTTATTTTGGTTATAGTGATATAATTTTGAAGTTTTTTCAAATGTATTTACTTTTTAAATATAATATTTTATGTACTTATTATTTACAACATGATGTTTTGAATTACATGCTCATTGCAGAATGATTAACTCTGGCTAATTTAAAAAGTGCACTGCCTCACATAGTTATCATTTTTGTGATGACAACGCTTAACCACTCGGCACATTTCAAGAACACGATATATATTAATTAACTCTAGTAACCATGCTGTACAATATCTCTCTTGAACTTATTCTACCTACTTAACTTACATTATCTAACCAACATCTCCTCAATCCCCTATTCCCCCAAACACTCCAGTCTCTAGTAATCATCATTCTATTCTCTACTTTTATAACATGAACTCTTTTATATTTTATATATGAGTGAGATCATACAGCATCTTTCTAAAACATGTTTTGTTTGGGGTTTTTTTTGAGTCAAGCACCGTCTGTATCTTTTTACATTTTTATACCATTCAATGCTCTGTTCAAATAAATTCTATGAGATGAATTCTATTATTATTATTATTTTACAATGAGAGAGAATTGTTAAAGTTATTCTTTCAAGTTCATTTAGCTTATATGTGCCATTTTGAATGTTTAATGTCTGGGAGTTTTATGAGTATGTATGTGTGTGTTTATAAAATAAATTGCAGTTTGTGCATTTATGTTGAAATTTAATTTATTAACCTTATTAATCTGAAAAGTTACATTGTTTTAAGCTTGTAATTTAAATTTGAAAATTATTTTTTATTTCCCTTGTGATTTAATTAATATTCCATTGAACAAGTAAAAATACTAAATGCACCTAACAATCATTTCCATTTACAAACTTAGCTAATTTGATTACCATAACTTTTCATTATATATTTCCACAGTTAATATGATATTATTAAGTACTTTTATTACCTTAAAATTTATCCAGAAAATTATTTCCAACCAATAAAGAAATCTTGTAAATATAATAAGTCAAAATACCAAGTATAGTATATTACGTTTGCCTGTATATTCTAATATCATTTATGTACCTTCATCTAATTACTGTATATAACCTAAGCCTACATACTTAAAAATCTCAATAGCCTCTTTGAAATTGAAATTATGCCTAATATTCTAGATCCTGATATTTAATGTTATCTTAAACATTAATCTTCAATAATAAATACAGTAAGTATGCTAAAGATAAGATGACTTATCTTGTTTTCTAGGTTGAAAACAAGTATATTAATACTGTGGATTTAAAGGGTTTTAAATATTTTGTCATCTTATTTTAAAAACTTGTTCATTTCTAAAATGTCTGAGATTACATCACTCGCCTTTTTTTCAAAAGGAAATTTTACCGTTTATTTTTTCTTTCTTTTAGATTAGAGAATATAGTTTATTTAGAAAGTAAATTAGAGATAGAGAAAGAGGAGATTCACTTCCCTGAGGTGGGAGAGAAGGCCAAAACCAGAAAGCATGTCAAAAGCCATAGCTCAAGGAGCACATTGCCACACCAGAATCTAGCAAAGTAATGGCGGCAATTTTTTGACTCTTACCATTTCAGTTGTTTTAAGATTACTGCATCAAAAACATTAATCAGCAAGCTTCAGATAAATATTAGTAATATATTAAAGATTGAAAGTTGGTACCAAGACACAGACTGCTACAGATTTACCTGAACTATGACTCTATCAAGATATTTCTTTTTTAAAATCCTTTAATTTTTAAATTTATTATTGTTATTAATATTTTAGTCAGGGTCTCACTCTATTGCCCAGGCTGGAGTACAGTGGCATGATCATGGCTCAGTGCAACCTTGACTCCCTGGGCTCAGGTGGTTCTGCTTCAGCCTCCTGAGTAGCTGAACTACAGGCATGCATCACCACATCTGGTTAGTTTTTTGATTTTTTTTGTAGAGACGAAATCTTGCTATGCTGCCTAGGCTTATCTGGAACTCCCGGACTCAAGCAATCCTTCACCCTCGGCTTCCAGATGTTTTGGGATTCTAGGCATGTGCCACTCACTGCACTTGGCTTGAGTCATTTCTTATGACCATACTCTGTATTCTATCTTCCATGTCAGTAAAGAACTTTGAACACTTTTACTTTAAAATTTAGTTTAACAACTTAGTGCATCATATCTTCTTTAACTAATTTTAAATTTTAAATGATTTGATTATTTGTGTAACTGCTTCAAATTTTATCACCTAGGTTAGACTGATAAAATTCTACATATCACTTTATGCTAACTCATATACACACTTACACATACATACACATAGCCATATAAGCATGGACAAATATAACACGCGATTAATACATTTGCTGCATGATTAGAAGTTACTGTAGAAGTAACTTATGTGGTTGTAATAGTTGTGATAATCACTATTTGATAATAATATTTATTCAACATATATTCTATATTGTATCACTGGTCTCATTTGTATTTATAAAATTGTCAATGCATACAGATGTGTGTACTATATATGTATATATACATGAACAAACAATATTTAGAGTAACAAATAACAGGATTGGAAAATTATTTAGAAAATATTAACCGCCTGTTGAAAGAGCTGAGATGATTCAGATCAACAGTGTACACATCTGTATAAAATATATCAATGTGGTACAATAATATGTGATCCTTTTTTCATTGTCAGCATGCTCATGTACTGCTTAGTCAGTATGCTCAATTGCTTATCTGTTAGTTTTCATTCACAGACTCCATTGCTTCTGTTTTCTCCGTGGGATTTTTCCGCGTTTAAAATTGGGATATGACTCCTTCTAATTGCTTGTCAGCTAGTTCAATCTTAATGACCATCACTCTGCTCTTTTATGTCTGCTTAGCAAGTTTCGGCTTAAACACTATGAACCATCTGAAGATGAAGTTGTTGGTCAGCTACATTTTATTTGTAGGGGTCCATACAAAGACTGAAATACAATTGAAAATAAAAATGATTTATTCATTAAGAAAATTAAATTTGTTACATAAATTCCATTTAGTTACATATTCCATTTCAATTAGATGGGATCAAACAAACATCCTATAAAGGAACTTTTCAAGTTTCACTTCTAGTGGAAAACAAGTGACAATTTCTAATGAATGAAGACTTGTAGCCACTTATTTGGTCCCTCATGGCCTCCATAACTGTATGGGTCATAGAAATAAATCTGCTGATACCTATTCAAGGTTCATGTCAATGTGTTGCTATCGATGTCTGAAATTTATGATAGCAGAGTCTTCAGAATGTGATGCAGAAAGCTTTTCCGAAGTTAATATCAGAAATGTAAATAGCATCATAAAAAATTAATTCACACATTAGTAATTCCCTTAAGTTCTTTTACTAAAATCTATTTGGCTGAGAATTGACTCTTATGTTTATTGGTCCTCCTTTCCAATGTCTTTACGAATACATCTTACTTTGCAAAAGAAATTCATTCTCTTACTCTCCTGAATTTTATGCTGATAGATTGCTCCATTGTGAATTGTATCTGGGATGCAAAACAAAGTGTCAATTAGAATTACTCATTCTTGGGGAAGATCCTTTTATGATTTATTATATCATAAAACATTTCAGCTTTGTTTCACACAAACTTTTGTTGAGTTAATGAAACTTTAGAAGTATTTGGTGTTGAGATATTTTAAGTCCAAGTTTATTGTAGAAAAGTTGGTGAAAGTATTTTTTTCTCTTCCAATCTTCATCAATTATTGTCATATAATGCAGTCTCTTCCTTTTGTTTCACAGAAACAGATTTTAAAAAATAAATCCAAGAAAACATCAAAAGAAAATAATTAAGCGATGTTTATTGGTAAGCAATGTTTTTAAGCTTTCTCACAACTCATCATTATGATGACTGAGTAACTGGAAAGGAAAACCATTTAAAAAATGGTAAATTTATATATGATGCTGAATCTTTTAAATGCCAATGAAGTGCTTTCCAGGAAAGTCAAAATTTTTTGACTACACTGAATTATAAACAAGGTGATTTTCTTCATACAAATTATTCAAAGTTTAATAAAAATAGGCAATATATAATTCTATTGAAATAACTTTTTGAAGTGTTTTTCTCAATTATGGTCATTTCTTGATTTTTTTATCACATGATATGTTGAATTTTCTATTTACAGTAGCGTTACTCCACTTGATTATACAAATATATAACTTTATCATTAACTAATACAAAGGAAATGATAGTAAAAGCAAACAAAATAAGTGGATGCATTTTCTATTTTATTCATGTTCATATTTGATTGTAGCCGAGATCTCAACACCAGAGTTCTGGGTATACTACACTTAACATGGAAATCATGCATTACCTGGAAACGATGTTGATCTTGACATTACAGATTTTAGAAACATTTCTTAAAAATTATAATTTATAAATCTCATCTGTTTAAAAAATATTTTAAAATGCACCTTAATATGATATTCAAAGTGAAAATAAACATTTTCTAGACAAACAAATCTTATTTGGCTGATTGCTTTGAATATAAAGATTGCATTTGCTAAATTGTTGAATCATGGAAAACTTCAATAAAATAAAAAATATATAATATTCAATTTGAGTACTTTGACAAAAAATTAAAAATGAAAAATTAAAAGAACAATTTACTTAAAAGTTTCAGTTGCAGATGTGTAGTGATGTCCTTTTCCAACAAAATTGTTTGTAAATATGATAAAATTAAGGTTCTCTACGTGAAGGTGTAATAGATATAGTTACTAGTTGTCTGATACAACTTGCTAAAGTTTGGTGGAATTTCAAGAAATTGAAAAAATAGATATATCAAATAACAGAGAAATAAATCCTATTACATTTCAGATTTTTTATTCCATTGATTTCAGGAAAAATATGAAAAGCTACTTAATCTAGTTGTCATTTGATAGATAATTGATTACATTTTATGATGATAGATTAAAGTTTTTAACTTAAAATAAGTTCAAATAATGATTTTGTAAACATATCACACTCTTTCCATCTCCGTCTATTGTCATCAAGGTTTCCCAGAAGTTAGTCCTACCTAAAAAATAAAACACCAACTCTAACAAAACAATAATACTCAGGTATATAAGAACTGTTCAAAAACAAGCAAAACAAAACAACTACCTTTATCTTAATAACAAATAAATTTCCAAAAGAATTTTGCTTGTGACTTTTAAATTGCTAATCATTATAGTAAAAATTCATGTTGACTTGACTTCCTGTACACTTAAGAGAGTTGTACTGTACAAACCAAAGACATGGAGCTTTGGTGCCACAATATTTAGTGGTGAGAAATATGTCACAACGATCAACAGGAAACTTATAAGCTAAAAATATAAAATATTAGGCTAAAATTAAAGTCATAAATGGAATAGCAGCACAATTTCATAGAAAAAAAGCAACCAAGTAAAATTTCTTGCTACTGAAGATTAATTTTCAGATACCTTAAATTATGCTTCTGTCAAATTGCTAGATTATTTTAATTTCACTGGAAAAGTGTATTTTGAAATGTCAATGTCTTAATAGTACACTGAAAATTCCTTTTTTATGTAAATTTATGAATTATAATAAAATACTTTCTGCGTTTACTCAACAAGATATAAGGTAGTTCCTTTTTTTTAAAACTAACTTTAAGAGATTCAGGGGCAAAAAATATTTGAAGCCTCTGATCTAGCAACTACCATCTCAGATTCTTCATTTAGAAAAATACAGATGCTGAGCTGCTGGTCCACATCTTCAGTAGAAGAAACTAAATGTCGCCAGTAAGCCCGTGAGAATAGATTGAGGAAACACAGCGTTCATATGTGGGAGGTCTGATGTGAAACATCGTGTTTCAAGAGTAAATATCTCAATTTGTTTGATATAGTTACTATACAAATAAGTTCTTGATCATCAATTAAGAAATATAAACTAAGAAGACAATGATTTTTTTATGTTTAAGATTTCCAATAAAGCAGCACTTAAACTAGAATGTTTTTAAACAAATATTTAGGCAGTGGCTCATGTCTGTAATCCCAGTATTTTGGAAGGCAAAGGCAGGATCACCTAAACACAGGAGTCACAGGCTGCACTGCAGTGAGTTATGAGTCTGACACAGAACTCATGCCTGAGAGACTGAGAGAGATCCTGTCTCATATTAACATAAAACAAGATAAAAGAAAATATATGACTATTCATCAAGTGCCTATTAGATATCCAAATACCAGGTAGGCAATAGAAATGCAAATACATATTTTAAAACATTACTTAAAATCAATATGGGCTTTAGGAGAAAAATATTGTGCATAAGGGTAAGGAATTCAGGACAGATTGTAGATTATATAAATGTAAACATGTAACCGCATTTGGCCTAACTTAAACATGGGTTTGCATTCAAAGACAAATCAATCTAAAATCTAGGAATAACTAAAATTATGCCATGTCTTTCTGATTACTAGCAGAAAGAACCAAAAGGAAAAGAGAGTCTGTGCCTATATTAACTCATGCAGGTGCACAAAGAAGTATGGCATTGCATAGTAAGTATCACACTAGATAACCAATAGGAACAGATGATAAAACTTGGTCTGTACTTCATTAACTGGTGAACTGGGAAGTGAGAAAAAAGCTAATTAGAATTGCTGATGCTTGAACTGAATTTAAAGAATGAACACATAAAAAAAGGTAGAGTTTAAGTATTTCTAGGTAAAGGAAGAACAGGAAAAGGAAAGTAGGAGTGTTAACATCGTGAGTATGGCTTGAAGGTCTCCAAAAATATTTTAAAATCCCTGGGCAAAGTGGCATGTTCCTGTAGTCCTAAGTACTCAGGAGGCTAAAGTGAGAGTGTAGCTTGAACCCAGGAGTTTGAGACTGTAATGAGTTATGACCACACCACTGCACTCCAGCCTAGGTGACACAGTGAGACCCTGTCACAAAATAAACAGATAAAGGATAGATAGATAGATAGATAGATAGATAGATAGATAGATAGATAGATAGACAGACAGAATAGAACAAATTCTGTCTCTTTCACTTTACCATTTTATTCCAAGTTGTCCTTATTTTTCCAGTTACTATTTCTGCATGACCTTTTTCCTTTTTTTTTTTTTTTTTTTTTAATCAGAGTCTCTGTCATGACCTGCTGGGCTCAGGTGATCCTTCTGCCTCAGCCTTCCAAGTAGCTGGAACTACAGGTGTGCACTCTCATGACTGACTTATTTTTAACATATATTGTAGAGAGTGGGTCTCATCAAGTTGTCCAGGCTGGTCATGAATCCCAGGCAGTCCTCTCGCCTCTGACTCCCAAAGTGCTGGGATTATAGGCTTGAGCCACCGCATTCAGCCAATATTTTTACTTTTATATTGCCTTTTTCCCCCTTCCTGACTTTGTGATTCACTTTTCTGTCATTTCTCTTCTTTCACAAGAGTGAGGCTATTTAAAAAGAGCTACTGTTATTCTATTCTTAGTGCTTAGAAGAACAATGTGTGGTTCAGAGCTAAAATGATTATATACTGCACTCATATGTTAAAAGTTCTTTTTTATTTGTTCAAAATAAAATGCTAAAATCAACCATTTATTTTAAACATAGGAAAAGAACTTTTAATTCTGAACCTCACAGTTATGAGTATAGAGCCCTTACCATTAAGTATAGTATTTATGGTGGCAGTCTATTTAGTGGCCTATCTTTAATCTGAAATTTTCAAACTGCTAAAGCTTGTAGGTCAAGTAATTTTTAACATTTGAACCAAATTTCTGGAGTCAGAAAGCATTTAGTCTATATTGTTTTTAATATTGAATTTCCTTTGAGATATCTTAGTTACATGTCCATGTATTAATTCCATAAATATGTACTATATGTGTAGTGAATGTTATATGGTCATAATGTCTATTTTGATTATAAAATGATAAGCAAAGCAAACACATTTCTGCCCTCTTGTACTTAACTAATCTAGAAAGTTTATCAGAGCCTACAGGAAAGAAAATAGGTAATTTTTAGTTTTCATTATAGTGTTTAAGAACATATTTTAAATGTATTTATAAGCTAGCTATTATGTCTATAACGAAGTCCAGAACTCTTAGAGGCTTTTCTAAAGCCTACATAGACAATCTTTCTGAAAATAGAAGATAGAAATTTGGGGCTATATTTCAGATACAGAAATTTTACAAGTAACCTTTCCTAATACAGCTTATCTGTCTACAAAATAAAGATAATAATAACGCCTATACAATATAATTGAATAAAAATTAAATTAGGCATTATCTATAACACATAGTTCCCGGAATGTATACGTGTATCTTATAGATTATATAGATATATTACCAATATTATTATATACTTAGTGGAGTTCTCAGTGAAAGACAGAAGGAAAGGGTTGATAGAAGAAAAGGTATACAAAGAAGTAAAAAGGGAAATAAAATATGACACTCTGTTGACCCTGAATGGTCAGTCAATGGGTAGCTAAAAAGACTTGAAGGAGTGAGAATATACTAATAAAATAACGTTACATGCAAAGCTATTTTTAGTAAGATATTCTATTTGAACCACTATACAAGCTATTACAATCTTTACAGATATCTGTCAAAATTTTCAGTGCTTAGTGCAATATATACATATCCACACATACACATATATGTATATGAATACACACATGAAAGGATAGATATGTATTTATATGTAAACTATATATATTTAAACCATATATACATATGAATGAGACCTGTGGATAAGAAGAAAGATTGTGCTAGAGTTTAACATTTAAAAAAAAATTTCTTCATCTTCATTTCTGGATGCAATTGGATATCTTAAACTAATCTTATACAGATTTCAAGTTCAAATGATAGTCTCAACACTCGTCTTATTTGTATATGTGTAGGTACTCTTTATGAAATTATACATATATTTGAGAAATCTATTTTAATTAATAAGCTTATCATATTGATAAATTTTTATCATAGTATACATTGAATAATAAGGACCAAAAAGCAATTTTAAAAACAATTAAAATAACTCAAATAACTTCAAGAGAGAAATTCAATTTAAATATAAATTCATATAATAAAAACCTTCCCTAGAAAAGAGAAAATAAAATCCTTCAATTGTCATACATTTTTGCAAAATTTTAAAAAATATTTTTAAAGATAATGTAGCTTCTTGTAAAAAAAAAGGCAGAAATCATAAGAAAGCTGACTACCTTTTCTTAAAAAGTATTCCTATCTCTATAAAAATATTATATCAAAAATGAAGCTTGCCAATATCTGTTCACTCTTGTGATTAATAATATCTATGATGTGGCTACTATGTCCTCAGCAAAGTGCTGACTGTAAACACTCATGAATAATAAAAAACCATGAAATAACTTTAGATAAATGATAAAGAATGTGGAGTGTCAGCAAGATGTATAGGCACATTTTTATTGCTAATTAGATATGTTGATCAAATATGAAGAGGCATATGCAACTAGATTTAAGGATTTTCAGAAATGTTATGATTATTATAGATTTGATGTAGAAGGAATGTTTAGGAGAGGAATTTTAGATATTTGCTTTCGATTTGCTTTTCCAGAATCTGAATGCTTTTTCCAATATTTAAGAAATTCCCAACTATTATATGAATTCAAAACATTGATTTCTCAGTTTCCAATAAAATATCTTAGGACATAGACTTCTGATAAATTTTTGAATACGTGAAAACTGTTGACTGAATCGTTTTCTTCTGTTCCACCTTTATTCTACAGTATTTTTTGGGGGGGCAAAGTCTGAACATTTACAAATTACATTTTTCTGAGATGATTGAAGCTAGCAATCAGGTATGAAAAGGATTCTCCTAACTGTATGTGCTTCCTCAATTTCTGACAATTAGAACTAAATGGGGAGGTGACAGTG
>NW_007091762.1:115203-131570 GCF_000164805.1 Carlito syrichta
CCCCCTCCTTTTTTAAAGCTGTTTTTCTGCTGGTTCAAATACATCTCCACTGAACATGTTCCAGCCAGGAAAAAGGGAAGAGGAAAGGAGAGAGAATATGAATTTCCTCTTAGAGACATTAAAATGTGGTGATAAGCATCACTTCTTCTCACACATAATTGGTCAGAACTTAGCCACTTATTTTCATCAACTTTCTAGGAAAAAGTTGTTTCTAGCTAGGCATGTGCCAAATGGAACACAGGAATGATATTGTTACACAAGAGTTCAATAATTACTTGCGGACAATCAGCAGACGCATTAACGGTAGCCTTCTTCTTGGATGCCAATAATATCAGAAACTTGGAGATTAGAATATGAAACAGTAGTAGTTCAGTTAATTATTGCTGTGAACTTCAGTTTCCAGCCCAGAATTGACAGAGGCACAGTGTGATTATTAGTGCTTGAAGAGAATGGCTATGGATTATATTACTAGACCAGTTCTGTGTGGTGGTGAAGGCATTGATTCTGGCTGCCTTGTCTCATGTCTTCATTGCCAGCGCTCTCTGTGAGCTACACAATATCCTTTTAATGTATTCATTGCCAACTTAAAGCCGTCAGACCCAGCTCTTCTTGTGACTAAAAATTTTAACTGTCACAATGATTGTGCAGACAGATGGTAAGAGGTCCAATAACAGAATCCAGACTTTTCTTCCTTAGAAGAATTAGGTACTAGGAATAGAAGTCTATTCAAATTAACATAATTAGATATATTCAAAAGATGTATTATAAAGATAATGTGAAGAACTTCACTTTTAGAAACCTCACTTTTAGTTATTTTCTGTTCTGCTAAGTGATTTTGAGTAACAGAGTTCCATTTCTAAAATTTTTGTAGATAGATCAGATTGACCCAATGCACAATTTTTGTTCAATACTGTTCAGGTGCCTCCCATTTTCTTCTTCAATCAAATTTGGCAAAAGTTTTCAGGTCTTGATATTTCACTGTCTATATTTTAAAAAGACCATGTGTTATGACAAGAAACCCCAAAATCTAAATACCTAAGAAATAATGCTGTATTTCCCACTTACATAAAGTCTGATGTGAATGTTCTTTGCCAATGTCTCTCTTTGGTGGCTCTTCTCCAAGCAGTAAACTCAAGAACTCACACTTCTTCCATTCTATATATCTTTTAGTGTAACATATTTAAGTTGCAGCCATGTAGACAAAGAGAGAGGGAGAGAGAGAGAGACAGAGAGAAAGAGACAGAGACAGAGATACAGAGAGAGAGAGAGAGAGAATGAATGATCATCATAAAAATAATTTTTTGCTATAGTCCTTTGGTAAGAACTCAGTAACATGATCTCACACAGGGAAGATAATCTAGGAAATGTATATTCTTATATTCCAAGAAGAAAGATTACATCCTTGAATATTATAGTATTATTTCTGCTACTACATCATCCTTCGACTGAGTTGTTGAGAGAAATCGGGTTATCTGAGAAAGATATATGAATCAAACACCCCACAATGTTTTTCTAATATAATCACTATGAGTGCATTTAGATATAAGAAGTATTCACAAAACACAGGAGAAAAGATATTCTTAGAAGTTATTCATCTATACATCTATACAAAAGTTAGTGCAGAAGATATCAAAACATGAATAACCCCACTCCTCATTTAAAATATACTACAATAGAAAAAACATTTTTTTCTCTAGAAGAACTAGAAATAATATGATCCAGAAGGAGATCGATTCAGGTCATAAAAAAAAACCTGGAGATTAAAAATTACTGAGAGAAAACTACACATGGCAGAGCAGAATATTTTTTAAGGAGACAAAAGAAAAATTACATGCAAAAAGAAAAAGAAATCTATTTATATTTTTTATTATAAAGACGTGGGGTACAATTCAGGGTTAGATATACAAACGTTGATTATGCAGGTACCCTTGTTGATGAGTATGCCCTTCCTTCCCCTAGCAGTTTCCCTCAACTCTCAATCTCACCCCCCACTACAATTTCCCACTACTGCCATCCCCATTCTTATAGTATTATAATTGTTCAAGGTCTGCTTATGAGTGAGAACATATGGTACTCTGTTCTTTGTTTCTGTGATAGATCACTGAGTACTGAATACATGTTCTACTAAATTTGCTATACTTTCTTAAAAATCCACTTATACACACCTAATTCCACAAAACAGAGAAAACTTTGGACAGCATGGGGATTCCATATTTTTTTAAAAAATTGAAAAGATCGCAGTGATCAAATATGAGAAGTCAGAGCTAAGGGAATACTGTAGATAAAACTAATATTATTGGGAAATTAGTTAGGATTAAAAAAATTAAAAAAAAAAAAACTGAGTAATCTCACCAGACAACCAAGTCATTGATAGAAAAGATTGATTTCAAATATTTATTTGGTGTGAACAGATTTAAATAAAATGACAAAAATACATAGAAAAAAGAAAATGAAGTATGAATAGTGAGAATTACTTAGATATTTAGCACATCTGAAATGCAGAACCAAAATAAGATAAATACATGAAAGTATCCAACATAAAAATTTGAACTTATATCTCTAAATCAAATAAATATGAAATAACTTTTATTCATCTCTTTGTAAGATTTTTTTGTTGATTATTAATATTGTGTTTTAATTGCAAGAAGAAACAAATGTCAACCACAATTTAATTCAGTGGCTGAGGAGGAGCTCATTTGAGAGAGGAAAGGAGTATATTGTTAATTATTTGGAAGTTTAGTTATACTTTTAGGGAAAATTGGTATCAATTAGTGATGCAGTTGAGAATATATAAATTTTTTAAAGGCATGATAAATAGGTCCGGGGGTAGCTTTTGGCAACTATCAAAACCTGGCTTACAATCTCTCCAAACACCTTCAGCATGACTTCATATCTGTACTGGTGTAGCCAGTGCCCTTTTCTGAGTTAACTACAGACATTTGAGCCAGAATTTTCCAATCAGGTGTACAGAATAAGACTTGAAAGTTAAAAAGAATATCTGGAAAATAGCAATAGAAGTGTTTTGGTTTTTTAAAGTATCTTTATTAGCATTCTAGAATTCAGTCTGTAACATAAGAGCTGATCAGAAACATGTTAGAGCAGCACAAAGAGCTGATCAGAAACATGTTAGAGTTGCACAAGTGTTTCTATGAAAAAGCTTTTTAATACAATTTTGCTTTCTTTCTAGTATACATAGTCTTAGTTTTTCTTACTTCTAGAGGATTCTGTGAACCCTCTAGTACAATTTAATTCATTCCTTTATGCTTAAATTAGTGAGTGGCTTTTTTTGTTTGCATCAATAAATCTGTTGAATTTTTTTTTGCTAGCTACATTAATGAGATAATCCTCACAGGACCTGTTAGCTTTTCCCAGCTACCACAAATGTTTCATTAGAACACAAACATATTAGATCATGGGAAAAAGAGTCTATGTGAATTCAGGATCAACCCTTTAGTGTTGTTTTGTCATAATATTTTTTCTAAAATGAAATAAAGTGTTTTTTGGGGTTTTTTGGGGGGGGAGTGGGGGTGTTGCTAATCAGTCTCTTTGAACTTTGGAAAAATCATTTCCCCAAATTTAGTTACAATATTCTGATATATTTACTGAACAAATCAGAAGACTGCAGGTAAGTTTTCAGGTCTAGGTAAGAGAAGCCTCTGCTGCAAACATTTCTGCTACTTGATGATTAGGACACAAGAAGCTTGAGTTGAAAGCTTCTGATTGGAACACATTATGTAGCTTATGCCATTCTCTAATTACACTAGAGTTTCCTTAGGTATCAGAGAAAAAATATCTGATCTCTGTAACAGGTAACTATTCCCCTTTTAGAATTCATTCTTAGCTTAGTGTTGAGCTCCAATCATGACTGACCATCTAGTTTACATATAATTCTGCATAGTATGCTTGCACAGCAGGAATTGAAAGATTTTGGTATTACAAAACAATTCAGAAGTGGCCTTGAAGGAGAGTAGGGGTAGAGAGAACTGGTAGGCAGTGTTTCAATCTGCACATTTTGTGTCTACTTTCCCTGAAAGGACAGATGTGTTTTTCCAAAAAGCAGAGCCCCACTCCTATGTATGGGCAGTGGGTAATTATATTGCTTGAGCTACTGAATGATCAAAGACATAAACACAAATACTGGAGAATTTTTTTCAAAAGAGGTTTTGGGAAAAATGATATATATAGCTTTTGGAACAGACATTGAGTGTGAGGACTTTTTTCATATGTTAATGTTCATCTAAGATCCTTCTATAGCAACGATTTTTAATCAGGGGAGATATAATCTACCTTATGGTGTCTGTGAGCTTCTCCCCCAAATCAACCCATTGTTTCCTCAATGGTTTCATGATCAAAGTGGAAATGATATAAGTGGTGTACATTCTCAAAAACTTAATTTCATGAAAGCTGATCGAGCTACAGTTAATTCTAGTATTGACTTAGTCAGTAGTAGAGACCAATGTTTAATCTTTAAAATAATGCTATTTATCAAAGAAATTAGTTAGTTACTGGACTTATTATATGATGAAAAAAGTATCAATGGTTTCAGAATGTATTAAACACAAAACTAAAAAAGATTTCTTGATTTAAATTAATGTAAAGATTGATAATAGATCATTATACTTTTACAAAATAATTTAATATCATTTACTTTTTCAAACGTCTTTAATAAAAATTCTTTTTTAGGAAGTCAAGATGAACTGTTTTATTCTTTTTTTTTTCTTGTTACTTTTATGAAATATTCTGCCTTTACGCAGAGGAGAAAGAAAATAAATGTGATGGTGCTTACATTGTGTGCTATAGAAAGTTTTTGAAATATGTTCAATATTTCTTAGAAGTGTGACAATACCCCAAATTCTGTGTATTATTTTATGCATAATCCAGTCACAAAGTTAACAATTCAAGTTAAAATGTGCCAAGCAAAATATGCAACCTGTTACCATAATTGATAGAAACTTTATCATACTTTTGCAAATACTTTCTCTTTCAGGTACCGTTCTAGGTACTAAGGAAAAAGGTATATATGCAAAAATGAGAGAGAAATATATGTCACCACTCACCTAAATGTACTCAGAATCCACTTGAATAAGACAAACAGACAAAACAGGATAATGTTTGCATGAGAGAGGAAAGTTTTTTAGGAATACAACTTATGTTAGCTTTCAATTCTCTCTCCAATTTTGCAACACACTCAAAAGGTATACTTAAATAACTGCAAAACATGCAAAAAAAAGTAGAAAATAGAAAATAAACATCCCAAACAGGCACAATACACATCATGGTTGATAAAATCAGTCAGCTGGAATCTCAAGGGTAGAACATAAGTATAATACACTGATAAAAACAGTCTTATCCGCAAGGATAATCATAGGATATGTGGGAAACTGATACATGAAATGAAATAAGTACCCTCACATGCAAGAAAAGAGGGTCTCCTGTTTCAGATGTTTCTAATCTCAGTGCAGCAAACTGATGGTGAATTTCACAGAAACATATGAGAGAACTTAAAAAAAAATTAAACATGTTATGCTTGTAAAATTTTGGGAGTTGCTCAGAAGTCACCTGTATATTATAAGTTTTATTCACACTTGGGTATTACTGATATTATGAAGTGGGAACTCTCTCATTGTTGCATATACTTACTTAAAAATAGATAGAGCACTTCCATATGGATACTTTGTAAGTTTATCCTTTACTTGATTCATATTTTTTTGTCTCCTTTACTAAAAATCTCAGAAAGAGACAGTGAATACAATATAAATTTCTGGTAACAAAATATTTACATGTAAATTAATAATTATTTTAATGGTGAATTCATCATTGTGCCACAAATGATTATATTCTTAGTTTGGGAAAATAATGCAGACTAGTTATCCTTTGTATCTAATAAAAATATCATCAAGTTAAATTTTTTAATGATATAATGTTAACATGTAGAACTTATATTACTGTGCAAAGCTATTTTAGTAAAATAATTCTGGCTTGTTATTTGAAGCCAAAAATAGTCAGGAATGAGTCAAATTGAAATGGAATCAAAGAATAATGTTTTATTTAAGTTGTGTTCATTACCTTTAATTCTATAAATATTTTATATAGAAAAAATATTTTATGGGTATAATCAAGTGAAGGCAAACAGCATGCTTTTTTAGTTTGTTTTAGTATTTTTATTGAATTTATAAATGTCAACATATTAGAAATTGGACTACTGAAAGTCACTCTGCTCGAAGTATTTTTTAAAAGTTTAGAGTAAGACACTTTTCTAATTTGTTAATAATTTTGGCTAATGCAACCCAATTGATTTAGACAAATGACAAACATAAGAAATCTCAAGCATAATTTCTTTTATCTATATTCTTTCATTATTATATCTTCATTAATTTGTCAATATTTCTAAAAAGTCACTCATGTTATCAAGCAAATTGCTAGCAATACTGACATGGTATATTCACATAGTATAAACCCTTCATTTTGCATAATTAAAATTGTAATATGATTGGAATGTATCTCATATTTATAGCATATTTTTAATTGTTTACTTTTCATTTTTTGATTTGATTGACAGTTTTAATTTGATTTTGAAACTCTTGGGTCTTTAGCTATTTCATTATCAAAATAATTAATTTGAAATTATTTTAATTAAATCCTTTTGTTAAAGTTATGTTTTTTCAATCTTTATAAATTATACTTCTTGAATTATCTAAAAACATGTTTTTTAGTTTCAATAATTTCTCTACAAAAGGTATTACAATTTATACATTAAAATTTACTTATGAAAATCACCACTCAAATATTGAAACATGTCTACAATTATAGCTCTTATATACACTAATATAAGTATTATTTTGTATTGGAGCTACTATAGTATTCTATTGTGTTATTAATTTTCATTGAAGGTTTTTGCCAATACATATAAAATTATTTTGGCAATTCCTACTGTTCTATTTCTAGGCTTAAAAGGTATTATAATAATGATTAATAATAAAAATAATGATTTAATAATAACTAATTATAGCAATGGACAAATAGAAGTTTTACAATAATGATTAGGATACTGTTGCCAAGAGTGATACAAATTTTTGACTCCAGATATACTATACACACCAAGTCTGAATGAGCAATAATAGTTTTCACAAATAGTTGTGTAAATTTTCACTCTCATAGTGGTGAATGTTTTATATGTACTGCATAGTCTGAACTAATGAAATCTCTTGCCTTTCAATTATATGCTTTTCGGGATAATGTAGTGGTAAGAAATTTTGGATTTAATTTGAATTCTCCTCATGACTAATGAGGTACTCTTTTCAATATGATAATTGCCCATATAAATATCCTCTTCTAGGTTCTTATTACATTTTTTGTTCATTTCTTTTTGAATTGGTTGTATTTTTTCTTAATAAATTGTATTTGATATTATAAAATCCTAAAAAGTGTTTTTGTCAGATATATTTAACACAAATATCTTCTCCTACTTTATGACTTAGAGTGCCACTGAATCTTGAATAATATAGCACAAATTACACATGTACCTATATGTGTAATATACATTCTATATGTAATTTAAATATATAGTCTTACAGTGTTATGTGTATGTGTGTTCATGGGTATATGTGTGATATAAAATTTATTTATCCTAAGAAACTAGATATTTTTGTTTACTTTTCTTTATATTTCTAAAACATTTACAGTTAAAAATATGTTTTTTGTGCATATTATGAGATGGGGTTCAAGATTCATTTTTATTTATTTTTGTGATAATCCTGCAGAGATAGGATATACCTCTGCTCCAATGTTTTTTTAATTATTATTATTAAGATGTGGGTGCAATTCAGGGCTAGGTATACAAACGTTGACTATGCAGGTACCCTTGTTGATGAGGTATGTTCCTCCCTCCCCTAGCAGTTTCCCTCAACTGCCAATCCCACCCCCTGTCCCCGGACAGGTTCCCACAACTGCCAATCACTTTCTTGTATTATAATTGTTCAAGATCCACTTACGAGTGAGAATATATGGTACTCTGTTCTTTGTTTCTGTGATAGATCACTGAGTATGATTGACTCTAAATACATCCAAGTTGTTACAAAGTCCATATGTTTGTTCTTCTTTATGGCTGCATAATATTCCATTGTATATATATACCACATTTTGATCCATTCGAGCTTTGATGGGCAACATGGTTGGTTCCATGTTTTTGCTATTGTGAATAGAGCTGCAACAAACATGTATACAGGTATCTTTTTTGTAGAATGATTTGAGTTCCTCCAGGTATATTCCCAATAGGGGGATTGCTGGGTTATATGGAAGGTCAATTTCTAGTTCTTTCAGAAATCGCCACACTATCTTCCAAAGAGGTTGTACTAGTTTGCATTCCCACCAGCAATATAGAAGCATTTCTTTTAATGATGGCCATTGTTACTGGAGTTAGGTGGTATCTCAATGTAGTTTTGATTTGCATTTCTCTGATGATTAGTGAGGCTGGGCACTTTTTCATGTGTCTGTTGGCTGCCCGTATATCTTCTTTTGAGAAATGTCTATTCAAGTTTTTTGTCTACTTTTTAATGGGGCTGTTTTGTTGTTGTTGTTGTTGTTGTTTCCTTTCAGTATGTTTCAGTTTCTTGTAGATCTTAGATGTTAAGCCTTTGTCAGATATACAAATGTTTGTCAGTTGGCAAATGTTTTTCCCCATTCTGTGGATTGTCTCCCTGCTCTCTCGATGGACAGTTGGGACATCATCTAACTAACGAGCTTCTGCAAAGTAAAAATTGGTTTTGATGTCAGGACTGATACTGCCACTCATGCATCAAAAGGTTATGAAGAAACTTACCCCTCATATAGCCAAAATTCTTGTCACAACATGGAAGACCCCACCCCCAAACTGACCAAAAAATTACTTGAACAAACAGAGAAAAAAGACAAGGTTGGAGCACTACAACTTGCAGGCAGGGTCTTGCATGGTTTGAATTTTCAGCTTTTGCCAAAGGAGGAAAAACTCAGAACCATTTATCAGTTTGCCTAGATGTGGGGTAAATGTGAAAGAGGAAGAGGTGAAGCTTTGTTACATAAAAAATAATGTGTATGGTCTTTTTCCTGGGTTCCTGGGATGGAACTTCTAAACCCTTAGGATTTCTGCAATGGTAGGAGTGTCTTCATTATTCATAGTAGGACCTCCTTGGATTTCTAAAAATAAGGTAATTCATGGCAGGCAGTTAAACCATCTAAAGATGGGGTGAGCCCCACAGAAAAGACCAACCATGTGATTAGAAGGTTTGGCCTCTAAACCAGCTCTTATCAACCCAATGTTCAGGGAGGAGATGTGGGCTAGAGATTGATTTTAGACATATAGTCAATCATTCCCTACATAATATAAATCCAATAAAAACTGTTTCCTCAGGGCTTGGATAAGTTGACTGGTTGATGACCACTTTCATGTACCAGGAGGGTAATATAGTCAGATTACATGGGGAGAAAACTGACACCGTCTGCTCTCAAGATCCTCTCAGACCTTATATAACTCTTCATTTGGCTGATCATAATTTTTACCCTTTATCAAATACAATTACAATCAATTTTGAGTTCTGTGAGTTGTTCCAGTGAATTATCAAATCTGAGGTAATTATGGAAACCCCCAAATTTTTTATACAATTAGATAAATGTGCTTGTGGCCCGGAGCTTTTCTAGGTAGTGACTGTCCCTTGAAATGGAGGTAGTGTCATTAAGGAATGTGCTCTTGCACCTGTAGAATCAGTACCAAATTTAAGTTGCTTTAAGAATTACATTACAGTGTTGTAGCTTTGAAATCTGTAATCAGCTGAACATGAAATAATAGAGTCAGATGCACTATTACACATGTGACTATCCAGACAACCCAGTTTATTGAAAAAACTGGATTTTCACATACACTAAAATGTGACCTTTGTTATAATTTAGGTCTCGTGCATGTGTGATTTTTTTTCTCACTAAGAGGTGTTCTAAAAAATTTGTTTGTTTGCTTATATAGCCAAAACAATTTTAATTACTATAGTTTGGTATGTTACCCGGTAGTTCAAGTCACCAGGTTTTTTTCTTCTACAAAAATTGATACTGGTAAGTTCATGATTTGAATTTTAATATATGCTTCAGAATCAGTTTGTCAATATTCACAAAAATAAGATCTGGGGTTAGGGTTGCATTGAATCTATAAATATAATTAATTATAAATCTATAATTTAATTTAATATAATTTAATTATTAATCTATAAATATAATTATAATTATATATACATACTATATATAGTTTAAGGAGACTTTCTGTGTCTTGATGTTAATTTCTTATTCTGTGGACATCTATAACCTTCATTTATTTAGATTTTATTTATTTTTACTGATAACATCTTTATATTTTAAACTAGTGATTAATATGTGTTTACTTATGCTCATCTCTAATGTTTGCTAGAGATTGATGCTGTAAAATGATATTATCTTAAAATTTTATTGTCTGTCTGTTTGTTGGTGATTTTGACACAATTCTACTGGGGTGCATAAAATACACTGAAAAGTTTCAAACTTTGATATTTTTTGTGAGTTAATTTATAACTTTGTATATGGTCTTTTTTATTTTTAATCAATATTTTTTATTATGATGTTGTGGGGTACAGTTAAGGATCAGGTATACGAATACATTTCATTCAGGCACCCTGTTGATGAGACGGGTTTTCCCATCCCTAGACAGATATTTGCTACTGTTAATCCCATCTCCCTCTCCTCCCATAGTTTCCCACTACTGTCAGTCATTTTCTTATAGTATTACATTGAATGTTCAAGGTCCATTATATGAGTGAGAACATGTGATACTCACATCTTTGTTTCTGTGAGAGGTCACTCAGTATTATAGACTCTAGTTTCATCCAGGTTGCTGCAAAATTCATGATTTTGTCCTTTTTTATGGCTGTGTAGTATTCCATCATGTATATGTACCACATTTTTTTAATCTAGTCCTCTTTTGATGGACAGCATGGTTGCTTCCAGGTTCTTGCTATTGTGAACAATGCTGCGGTAAACATACGTGTGCAGGTATCTTTTTTATATAGTGATTTGAGTTCTTCAGGATATATTCCCAGTAGGGGGATTGCGGGGTCATATGGGAGGTTCATATTTAGAGCTTTTAGGAATAGCCACACTGCTCTCCACAGATATTGTACTAGTTTACACACCCACCAGTGGTAAATCTTCCCTTTTCGTCACACCCTCTCCAGCAGCTGTTAATTTTTGAGTTATTGATAATTGCGATTCTGACTGGAGTTAGGTGGTATCTCAGTGTGGTTTTGATTTGTATCTCCCTGATGATTAGTGAGGTTGAACATTTCTTCATGTGTCTGTTGGCTGCTCGGATGTCTTCCTTTGTGAAGTATCTGTTCATATCTTTTGCCCATTTTATAATGGGGTTGTTTGTTTTTTTCTTTTCAGCATGTTTGAGTTCCTTGTAGATCCAAGATGTTAAGCCTTTGTCAGACCTGGTGTTGACAAATACTTTTTCCCAGTCTGTAGGCTGTCTCCCTGCTCTCTCCATGGTTTCTTTGGCTTTGCAGAAGCCTGTCAGTTTAATAAGGTCCCACTTATCTAACTTCTCTCTTATGACCTGTAGGTTTTGGGTTTTTTTCAGGAATTGGATGCCAGTTCCGATTTCCATGAGGGTATGTCCTTCATTTTCTATAGTTCTTTTGGTTTGAGATTTTACATTTAGTTCTCTGATCCATTTGGGGTTAACCTTTGTGCATGGGGATAGATAGGGGTCCTGTTTCAATATTCTGCATGTGGTCAGCCAGTTTTCCCAGCACCATTTACTGAATAGGTTCTCCTCTCCTCAGTGGTAGGTAGTGGAGGCTTTGTCGAAGATGAGTTGGTTGAGAAATTGAGGTTTTGCTTCTGGAATCTCAATTCTATTCCATTGATCTGTATGCCTGTTCCTATACCAATACCAAGCTGTTTTGATGATTGTACCTTTATAGTAAAGTTTGAAGTCTGGTAAGGTGATACCACTTGCTATGTTTTTTTTTTTTTTTGGCTGAGGATTGTTCTGGTTATTCTTGGACTTTTGTGTTTCCCTATGAATTCCTGTGTTGTTTTTTCTAGATCTGAGAAGAATGTTGCTGGTAATTTGATGGGTATTGCATTGAAATTGTAAACTTCCTTAGGTAAGATGGACATCTTCACAAAGTTGATTCTTCCAATCCATGAGCATGGGATATTTTTGCACTTGTTTGTGTCATCTTTGATTTCTTTGAGCAGTGTTTTGTTGTTTTCATTGTAAAGGTCTTTTACATTTCTGGTTAAGAAGATGCCAAGGTATTTCATTTTTTTTGTGGCTATTGTAAATGGAATTGTGTTTTGTATTTGGGTTTCTGTTTGTTTATTATTGGTGTAAAGAAATGCGATTATCTTTTGCACATTTATTTTGTATGCTGACATATTGCCAAAGGTCTTTATCACTGTAAGGAGGTTTTTGACAGATTCTCTTGGGTTTTCAAGGTACACAATCATATCATCTGCAAAGAGAGATAACTTGACTTCCTCTTTTCCTATTTGGATACCCCTGATTGCCTTCTCTTGTCTGATTGGTCGAACCAGGACTTCCAATACTACATTGAACAGGATGGATGTGAGTGGGCATCCTTGTCTTGTTCCAGTTTTCAGGGAAAATGGTTCTACTTTTTGTCTGTTTAGGAGTGTGCTAGCTGTAGGTTTCTTGTAGATGGCTCTTACTATTTTGAGGTATGTTCCATGTATGGATAGATGTTTGAGGGTTTTTATCAAGAAGGGGTGCTGAATTTTATCAAAAGCTTTTTCTACATCTAATGATATAATCATGTGGTTTTTGTTCTGATGTCTGTTGATGTATTTAATTACATTTATTGACTTGTGAATGTTGAACCAGCCTTGCATTACTGGGATGAAGCCAACTTGGTCAGGATGGATGACTTTTGAGATGTATTGTTGAATCCAGTTTGCTAGGATCTTGTTGAGAATTATAGCATCTATGTTCACCAAAGATATTGGCCTGTAGTTCTCTTTCTTTGTTGGATCTTTACCTGGCATGGGTATCAATGTGATGTTGGCTTCATAAAATGATTTGGAGAGAGTTCCATCTTTTTCAATTGCCTGGAATACCTTCAGTAGGATTGGTATCAGCTCCTCCTTAAATGTCTTGTAGAATTCTGCTGGAAAACCATCTGGACCAGGGCTTTTTTTGTGTAGGTAGTTTTCTTATTATGTAGTCAATTTCCTTGATTGTTATTGGTCTATTTAAGGTCTCAATTTCTTCTTGTTCCAACCTAGGTAGGTTGCATGATGTCAGAAAGTCTTCCATTTCCTTAAGGTTTTCAAGTTTGTTTCCATGCAAGTGTACGTAGTAGTCTCTAATGATCTTTTGTATTTCTTCAGGGTCAGATGTGACTTCATCTTTTGTGTTTCTGCTTATGCCAATTTGGATTTTTTCTCTTTTTTTCCTGGTCAGTCTAGTTAGGGGACCATCAATCTTGTCTATCTTTTCAAAAAACCAGCTTTTTGTTTCATTGATTTTTTGCATTATCTTTTTGTCTTCTATATCCTGGATTTGGGCTTTTATTTTGGTGATCTGAATTCTTCTGCTGAAATCAGGGTTTTTGTGGTCTTGCTTTTCCAGCTTCCTTAGGTGGCTTGTTAGCCTGTTAATTTGTGTTCCTTCCATTTTCTTCATGTTTGTTTGTAGGGATATAAATTCCCCTCTTACTACAACTTTTAAGGCATCCCAGAGATTTTGGTAAGATGTTTCTTCATTTTCATTTGTTTCCAGGTATCTTTTGATCCCTGTTTTGATTTCATCATTGACCCGGAGTTGTTTATCACCATGCTGTTTAGTGTCCATGTCTTTGTGGATTTTGGAGGGAATTTGTTGGTGTCAATGTTTATTTTTATTCCACTGTAGTCTGAGAAGGTGCACGGTAGAATTTCAGTTCTTTTAAATTTGCTTATGCTTGATTATGGCCAATTATGTGGTTGATCTTAGAATACAGTCCACGCGGTGATGAGTAGAATGTGTATTCTGTGGTCTTTGGATGGAGTGTTCTGTAGGTATCAATTAAGTCCATTTGGTCCAGAGTCACATTGAGGTTCTGGATCTCCTTGCTCATTTTTTGTCTTGATGATCTGTCTAGGGTTGTGAGTGGGGTATTAAAGTCCCCAGTTATGATGGTGTTAGAGTCAATATTTTTCTTTACTTTTCCTAGAAGTTGCTTTATGAAAGTTGGCACACTTATGTTGGGTGCATATATGTTTAGGATAGATATTTCCTGTTGACTGAGTGAACGTTTTATCATTATGTAATGGCCCTCTGTATCTTTTTAAATTTTTGAAAGTTTAAATGGTATTTTGTCTGAAATTAGGATCATGACTCCTCCTTTCTTTTGTGTTCCATTTGCCTGAAAATGTGTTTCCCATCCTCTTACTTTGAGTCCGTATATGTCCTTTCTAGTGAGATGGGTCTCTTGAATGCAGTATATTGTTGTCTGGTGATATTTTATCCATTTGGCCATTCTATGGCTTTTCACTGATGCATTTAGTCCATTCACATTCAGGCTAATTATTGAAATTTGAGAGTTCATCCCTATCATAGAGTTCTTATAGAGTTGTTGTTCTTCCACTTGGTTTTTTTGTCATTCTTTTGATTTTGTGGTTGGTTCATATATATTTTATTCTTTTCCCTGTACTCTTGTGAAGAACGATGTTCTTTTTTCCTTTTCTTCTGTGTTTAGTACTTTCTTAAATGTTTCATATAGAGGTGATTTGGTGGCAGCATAAGGTCTTAGGGATTGGATATCTGGGAAAGATTTTAATTCTCCCTCGCTGATGAAGCTTAACTTGGCTGGGTAGGTTAATCTTGATTGTAATTGTTTATCTTTTAGGACATTGAAGATAGGGATCCAAGTTCTCTTAGCCTGCAGGGTTTCTGTAGACAAATCTGCTGCTATTCTGATTGGTTTTCCATGGTAGGTGATCTGGCCTTTTTCTCTCGCTGCCTTTAGGATTTTTTCTTTTATGCCTACTTTTTTTAGGTGAATTATTATGTGTCTAGGAGTTGGTCTTCTCATTTGTTGTCTTGCAGGGGTTCTCTGAATCTCTTGAGTTTAAATTTTTGCATCACTGATTAGATAAGTGAAGTTTCTTAAATGATTTCATTGAAAGTTTGTTCCAGTGTGGTCTCTGTCTCTCTTTCTGCCTCAGGAAGGCCAATTACTCTTAGGTTCGGTCTCTTAAAGTAATCGCTCATCCCTTGAAGGTTTTTTTTTTAGATGGAGTCTCACTCTGTCGCCCACACTGGAGTGCAGTGTCCACTCCCAGCCACCACAACCTTGACCTGCTTGGCTCCGGTGATGCTTCTGCCTCAGCCTTCCAAGTAGCCAGAATTATAGGCATGCACTACCATGCCTGGCTGATTTTTTGATTTATTGTAGAGATGAGGTCTCGCTGCCCAGGCAGGTCTCGATCCCGTGGGCTCAGGCAATCCACTCACCTCAGCCTCCTAAAGGCGCAGGATTACAGGCTGAGCCACCGAGCCCGGCTTCTTGAAGGTTTTGTTCTATCTTTTTGAGCTTATATTCTGTGTTTTTAAGAGTTTAGGTTAGTTCTATATTTTGGTCCTCCAGCTCTGAGATTCTTTCTTCTGCTTGGGTAATTCTGCTTTCCATGCTTATCAGTTTGTTATTTATTTCATTCACAGTATTCTTTATTATTGTTATCTCAGATATAAGCTCCTTCCTAGTTTCTTCTTGTGTCTCCTCAATTCTTTAATCTCTCCATTAATGTCTTGATATCTAGGTTTGTAGTTTGAGACCCTTCATTCTGGGGACTCTTCATTGTTTGCATTCCGAAGTCAGTTTTCTCGGTGTCTGCCCTCCCAGGGGTCTAGGAGAGACCCATACTCTTCCTTTGGTTTTTCTTCATTTTTGTAGATTTTTCTCTCTCTCCCCCTTTCCCTCCCCTTCTTCAATTCTGTCTTTAGGGGAAGGTGGGGTTGCTTTTATTTCTTTTCTGCTATATCCTGTTCTTCCTTATGAGGGTCTTCTGGTTTTGTTCACTTTTGAGGTTGGAGTGTAGGCTACAATCTATACTTTTTGCAGTTTTGAGGTTTAATTGAGAGGGAAGCTGTGGTTCAGAATGTATATGCTGATTCTAGCATTCACGAACAGATGTATGAGCACACTAGACCCTATTTCCTCTGCCTTACAATCTGTCCATTCAGCAGTATGTAGTCTTGGTCCCTAGATTAAGAAGGAGGGCATAAAAGAGGAAAATAATGGAAGAAGGGGGGTCAATAGGAAGTTAGAAAGAGAGAAGAGTGAGAGGGAAAACAGACATACATA
>NW_007091763.1:0-652 GCF_000164805.1 Carlito syrichta
CGTCAACCCAGCAGGTCACGCGGCCGGGACGCGACGCGCCGTCCTCACGCCAGGGCGCTGCAGCCCCGCAATGGCGAGGGACCCGGAGCCCCGCCCCCACAAGAGAGAGATTGACAGCAGGTACCATTCATTGTGCAGGGTAGGTGTCTGACACCCCGCAACGACTCCCACGTAACGTTAACACAGGGAAACACGCAAACGTGGTCAGAAAGAAAACATGCCAGAAAGCTCCACATACCTCCGCAGGGAAAAAGACACACATCTGGAGAATGCATTTGAAGTAGCAGTATACAGTTGCTGTCGTCAATGAAACATATCCAGTCAGTCAACTGGGATACATTTCAAAAATAAGTTAACTAACAATCAGCAACAGGATATTTTATCTAAGCACGTTTCAATAAAATAAGGGTCTGTGTTTTTATTTCGGTGTGGAAAAAAGTGGTTAAGGCTACAGCAACAAGAAGTTCTTTCTAATGACTGGCTATGGATTCAGGGCTCTGGTGTAAACTTTTGCTTCTTAATTTGTAATTTGAAAGAGGTAGGGTACAATTCTGGTGAAATATATGAATATTCATTTTACAGGAACCCTTGTTGTTCAGGCCTGTCCCCGACCGTCCCGGCACCCCGGGCAGAATCCAACTACTGCAAGTCC
>NW_007091764.1:0-433 GCF_000164805.1 Carlito syrichta
AAAGATAAACAATTTCAACCAAGAATAACCTACCCAGCCAAGTTAAGCTTCATCAGCGAGGGAGAATTAAAATCTTTCCCAGACATCCAATCCCTAAGAACTTACGCTGCCACCAGACCACCTCCACATGAAACACAGGAAGTGCTAAACACAGAATAAAAGGAAAAAAGAACAACGTTCTTCACAAGAGTACAGGAAAAAGAATAAAATACACATGAACCAACCCGAAAACCAAAGAAGACAATAAACCAAGTGGAAGAACAACAACTCTATAAGAACTCTATGATAGGGATGAACTCTCACATTTCAATAATGAGCCTGAATGTGAATGGACTACAGGCACCACTGAAAAGACATAGAATGGCAAAATGGATAAAATATCACCAGGCAACAATATACTGCCTTCAAGAGACCCATCTCACTAGAAAGGACA
>NW_007091765.1:0-1079 GCF_000164805.1 Carlito syrichta
TCCGCCCTGGGTAACAGAGTGAGACTCCTATAAAAATAAAAATAGAAAATAAAAGACCGCTTACTTGTTCAGAGACACAGATAGAAAGTGACGACCAGTTTTGTGAAGGCTGGCAGTACATCATATTGCCTTCTTCAGATAGTACTGAATACGAATGTGTAAGCTGTCTGATGAAAAATTTTAGACGTTTGTGCAGGGAGTGGAGTTGGAGACACTTTAATTAAATGCATGCAAAGATAAAAGACATGTAAGGTACGGGGAGCAGTGAAGAAATGATTCCCCAAAGAGTCCTTTTTTGATTAGCTGAGACTGAGACTGACCTAGCCCAGCTTTGAGGAGCACCCGGGTTCACACACCTTTCATGACTGGGGAGCCATTGCCTGCAACCACCACGAATAAATTAACAATTAAATTCCATTCTTGATATTTTTCCCATTTGAAATGTGACTCGCAAAACTTTATAAATATAAAAGGGTGATCAGAGTTCAATAGCAGTGAGTCATTTCACAGAGAAGCTTGCTTGCCTCTGTACTCGCAAATGTCAGCCTCATGAGGGGCAGAAGAAGAGCAAATGAAAAGATTTGAATCAGCTGCAACAGGCACACTTATTCCCAGAGTAGAATTCATTGAAGACAAGTGCCCGATCGCGACACTTGCTTCATTATAATAATAAGTTTGTGAGCACCTGAGCCTGCGGGTTCGAGACCCGCCTAGGCAGAAGACCTCATCTCTACGATACATCCAAAAATCAGCCAGGTGTGGTAGTGCATGCCTGTAACTCCAACTACTTGGAAGGCTGAGGCGGAAGGGTTGCCAGAGCCCAGCAGTTAGAGGCTGCGGTGGCCGGGAGCGGCCGCTGCACTCCAGTCTGGGTGACAGAGTGAGACTCCAACTCAAAAAGAAAAGTGTTGGTGACCACAGATTCTTCGACTCTCATGTATTATACGTTGACATGAGACCAAACAGATCCTCAGACAAGGTTTTACTGGGAATTTGTTCAAAGGAGAAAACACGGGAGGAAGATTTGAGAGCTGGCTCCCTGAAGGGGGCTGCCCAGCGCCTTTTATTATGGAAGGAGA
>NW_007091766.1:0-662 GCF_000164805.1 Carlito syrichta
TTTAAGATAAGCCAGGCAGCAGTTTCTGGACAAAGGATAGAATATTTTAACAAATCCTGGTATGAGAATTACTATGTATACTAGAATTATTACTGATATCAAGTATGAAAATACAATTCTCACAACGTGAGTCGAATAATCAGGACAAAAAATCATCAAGGAAATCCGGAACCTCAATGAGACATGGACCAAATGGACTTAATTGATACCTATAGAACACTCCATCCAAAGACCACAGAATACACATTCTACTCATCACCACATGGAACATATTCTAAGATCGACCACATAATTGGACACAAATCAAGTATAAGCAAAGTTAAAAGGACTGAAATTCTGCCATGCACCTTTTCGGACCACAGTGGAATAAAAATAAACATTGACACCAACAAAGTCCCTCCAAAACCCACAAAGACATGGACACTAAACAGCATGATGCTAAATAACTCCTGGGTCAATGATGACATCAAAATAGAGATCAAAAGATACATGGAAACAAATGAAAATGAAGAAACATCTTACCAAAATCTCTGGGATGCCTTAAAAGCTGTAATAAGAGGGAAGTTTATATCCCTACAAACACACATGAGGAAAATGGAAGAAACAGAAATTGACAACCTAACAAGTCACCTAAAGAAGCTGGAAAAGCAAGACCACAAAAA
>NW_007091767.1:0-863 GCF_000164805.1 Carlito syrichta
AAGGAATGAGGCAAGCAAGGGTCCATTGAGTAATTTCTGAATATGTGAACAAGGAGGATTTGGTACAACTTCACACCGGGGTACAGTTGGGCATATCAATGTCTCCATGAGTGTTTCTGGTTATTCTTCATCTTCATTCTCCACAGAGAGATTTTTCCACCCTTGGGGACATTGGGATTCTTATGGGTTTCTGATTGAAGAAAAGAAAAGGAGAATGGATCTTTGTTGGCTCTGCAAAAGGTTACAATCTGTTTGCAGGCAGGACACTTTTGCAGTGACTTCCTTTCAGCCTCAGTCCAACATACATATTTGATGGATGAAAACAGAGACATGGACCCACTGACTAGGATGCTACCTCCAGGAATAGGCAGGAGCTGGGCTTGGAACTTTCCCCTTGATATGACTTGGCCTTTCTTACCATTGGAGAAAGACTCATTCTTTCATTTATGTGCCCAGTAAGCTCCTGCTGAGTGCTGACTCTGAGCGGAGTTTGTTATTACATCCAGGGGAGACACAGGGAAGAATGAAGCCAGGTGCCTCATGCAACTGAAATTCGGGGTCTAGTAGAGACCATTGAGCACATGGGCCATTCTTGCAGGAGTCTTATGGTGAATTAGATGCACCTCCAGGCTCAGGGGCCCGCATATGTTCAAACCCTCCAAGGTCCTTGAGGCTTCCAGCAGTGTGTTTACATGGTCACTTGTTCTTAAAGAATGTAAATGTCAGATATTTTAACCACAGACTGTTAAGCTTATGGTCATAGTACACAGTTCAGGTTTCGCCAGGCTCAGTGGCTCAGCTTGTAATCCCACGCCTTTGGGAGGCTGAAATGAGTGGATTGCCTGAGCCCGTGGGTTCGAGAC
>NW_007091768.1:0-733 GCF_000164805.1 Carlito syrichta
GTTGGCAAAGTCTCAGGGTATAAAATAAATGTGCAAAATACAGTAGCATTTCTGTACATCAATGATAAACAAGCAGAACCCCAAATAAAAAGCACAATCCCATTCACAATAACCACAAAAAAATGAAATATCTTGGCATCTTTCTAACTAGAGACGTGAAAGACCTTTATAATGAAAACCACAAAACACTGTTCAAAGAACTCAAAGATGATACAAACAAGTGGAAAAATATCCCATGCTCATGGATTGGAAGAATCAACATTGTTAAGATGTCCATCCCATCTAAGGCAATCTGCAGATTTAACGCAATACCCATCAAATTACCAGCAACATTCTTCTCAGATCTAGAAAAAACAATACAGGCATTCATATTGAAACATAAATGACCAAGAATAGTCAGAACAATCCTCAGCAACAAAAACAAAGCTGGAGGTATCACACTACCAGATTTTAAACTTTACTATAAAGCTACAATAATCAAAATAGCCTGGTATTGGTACAAGAGCAGGAATATAGACTAATGGAATAGAATTGAGATTCCAGAAGCAAAACCTCAATTTTTCAACCTACTCATCTTCAACAAAGTCTCCCCCACCCACCACTGGAGAGATGAGAACCTATTCGGTAAATTACCTATTTGGTAAATTGATCACAGGCATAAGATTCATAAAGGACCCCTATCTATCTCTATACACAAAAATTAACTCTAAATGGATCTGAGACCTAAATGTAA
>NW_007091769.1:0-780 GCF_000164805.1 Carlito syrichta
AATTCACAGACTTATCTAAAATCCCCCCTTCTAAAGTTGACAGTTTACAAGCCTGCAGTTCCTGGAAAGCATTTGTTCTTTGAAAAATCTGATTTTGCTGAGTACAACCTTGTAAGATTCCAAAGGAAATATGTAATCACTCAACACGACCCCCCTCCCTTACCTAAACGAGGGTATAAGACCCCACGTCTCCTGTTCTGGGGTGCTCGAGCTTGATTTGGATGCATGAAATTCTCGGACCGCTGTGCTAGCCAGCATAATAAAGTGCCACTTCCTATAATAGTCTCGGTGCCATGATCTCTCTATTTTTCCTGCTACAGCTGTATCTTACAAACTGCTGCTGTACCTGAAACAACTCTATTACTAACACCCAACTCCTCCTTTATGGTGTTTAAGGGAAATAGTACAATATACCATTCTTCCTGCACAAGATCAAAGCCGATTAGAGAAAAAAACAAAGAAATCAAGTCATCAGTTTTAATATTAATAAAAGATGAGGGGCCGTAATAATGGGCTTCCTAGCTGCTTGCCAACAGCTCCAGCCCTCATCCTGGAACATACCTTGAAAAGTTACAAAGTATAAAAGAACACCAGAAAGTGAGAGCCACAGGTGAAATAGCTCTCACAGAAAAAAGGTTAGAAGTTCCTGTCTAGGCTCACCAATCAGAAATCTCATTCCATCCTCAAGTGTGGGGCGGGCCAATGCACCCTATTTCCTGTTTATGTAAAAAAAAAATCCCTCATTGGGCAAACCACAAACCCTGGGAAGAAAAATTCTCC
>NW_007091770.1:0-345 GCF_000164805.1 Carlito syrichta
TAGGAATAATGTGAACTATAAAATCTGAAATGCACCAGCATCTGTGGAAATTTGAGAGCCTTGCCTTTTCCCCCCCTCTATGTAATATAAAGTGTTTTAACAAAAGCATGGTAGCTCCATACATTTTAAATGTCAAACTTGCACATAATGTACCTCCTAAGAATTTCAACTTCAAACTTGGAACTTGTAAAGCCACAAAACATCTTTAGAGGCTAAAGAATCTAAGGTGGCAACAATAAAACAATAAAACAATGCATGCTCCCACCCAGCTCATGGAGTTGTTTACAAGAAGCACACACCTCAATAGTTGTCAGTGTTTGTGACAACTTCTTATCAGTAATCATG
>NW_007091771.1:0-890 GCF_000164805.1 Carlito syrichta
TCTAATCTCGCTTTGGACAATAGATGCCAGTCCGCTGTTCATCCACATACGAACAAGACACAGAGAGTGGCCGATTGCAACCCTTGCTTCATGATAATAATAAAAACCCCAGTCAGACACAGAAGCTCATGACTGTGATCCCAGCATTTTGGGATGCAGTGGCAGGAGGATACGTTGAGCCCGGAAGTTTGTCGGGAAACTTCATCGTTATGAAAAATACAAAAAACCCTGGAGTATGGTGGCGTGTGTCGTTAGTCCCAGCAACTCAGAAGGCTGAAGCGAGAGGACCGCTTGAGCCCGATTGTTCAAGTCTGCGATGCACTCTAACCCGGGCAATATAGCAAGACTCTGTATCTACAAAACAAAACACAAAAAACCCAAAGTAGGTTAGGCTAATTCATCATTTTTTATACTTGAAATTTATTTATTCTATGTCTGCATATTTAAAGCTCGTTCCTGCTGACACACACCTTCTTGATGCTTCACCCCTCTCCTTCCATAATAAAAGGCGCTGGGCAGCCCCCTTCAGGGAGCCAGCTCTCAAATCTTCCTCCCGTGTTTTCTCCTTTGAACAAATTCCCAGTAAAACCTTGTCTGAGGATCTGTTTGGTCTCATGTCAACGTATAATACATGAGAGTCGAAGAATCTGTGGTCACCAACACTTTTCTTTTTGAGTTGGAGTCTCACTCTGTCACCCAGACTGGAGTGCAGCGGCCGCTCCCGGCCACCGCAGCCTCTAACTGCTGGGCTCTGGCAACCCTTCCGCCTCAGCCTTCCAGTAGTTGGAGTTACAGGCATGCACTACCACACCTGGCTGATTTTTGGATGAATCGTAGAGATGAGGTCTTCTGCCTAGGCGGGTCTCGAACCCGCAGGCTCAGGCGCTCAC
>NW_007091772.1:0-754 GCF_000164805.1 Carlito syrichta
AACATGGGTAGTGTTTCAGAAAACCAGTGCTCCTTAAAAATTACTTCATGTGGTTTTAGAGTATACACGCCAGAACACCTCCTGACTAACAGTTTGCTTTGATGATTAAAAGTTATCTATTAAAAGACTACCTTGTCAGCAACCACCTCAGGTCCCCTCCCACTGTGCAAACTTTTCTGTCTTCTCAATAAATCCTGATTTTAAAAAATAGTCTAACTTGTTCACTGGATTTTTGAATGACCACTTAGCCCTGGAGAAGTTTTTGGATTGGTGTGAACACCTTGTTTTCTTCAGATCTTGGGAATGAAAATCCATTATGTCTACAGCATTTGGCAGAGCACTGTAGGGAAGTCCTTGAAACCTAAGGATTGCTCAGTAGCCAAGGTCCCTCCCATTATGATATCAAAGTCCTAAGGCTCATGTCATAATTGACAAACTGACATGCTTATTTCCCTGACTTTGCTTTCATCTTTTAGTTTAAAAATTAGCCTTTTAGGCAATCTACAGATTCAATGTAATACCCGTTAAGTTATTAACATCATTCTTCTCAGACCTGGAAATGACAATATAGAATTCACATAAAAACATAAACAATCATGAATAGCCAAAAAATTCTTAGCAAAAGTAACAAAGCAGGAAACATCACACTTCTGGACTTCAAACTTTAGTATAAGGCTACAGTAATCAAAACAGTCTGTTATTGGTACAAGAACAGACATATAGACCAATGGAACAGGATAAAGATTCTGGAATC
>NW_007091773.1:0-739 GCF_000164805.1 Carlito syrichta
TGGAGAGAATGGTAAGAGATTTTTGATATGTCGTCTGCTTCTACACATTCATAGCCTCCTCCATTAAAAAATCCTTCACCAGAGTGCTACATTTAGAACAGCTGGTAAACCTACAATTACATATCATCACCTGAAGTCCATAGCTTACATGATGTTGCACACTTGGTGTCATATATCCTATGGGTTTTGGACAAATGTATACTGACATATATCCATCTTTATAGTATCAGAGAGAGTATTCTCATTTGTCCTAAAAATCTTTTGTCCTCAGCCTCTTCATCTACCCCACCAATCCAACCCCTGGTAACCACTAACCTTTTTACTGTCTCCCTGATTTTTCCTTTTCCAGAATTTCACGGAGTTGGAACCATACGGTATGTAGCCCTACCAGATTATCTTCTTTCACTTAGTAATATGCATTTAATATTCCTCCATGTCTTTCTATAGCTTGGTAACTCATTTAATTTTAGCATTACATAATATTTCATTCTCTGGATGTTCCCAAGTTTATTTCCATAAATAAAGATATCTTGGTTGCTTCCAATATTTGGTCATTTTGACTAAAGCTGTTATAAATACCCATGTATAAGTTTTGGTGTGACCATAAGTTTTCAATACCTTTGGGCAAATAACAAGGAGCGTGATTGCTCGATTGTAACGTAAGATTGTTTAGCTTTATAAGAAACTGCAGACCCGCCTGGGCAGCAAGACCTCATCTTTACAATAAATCAAAAAATCA
>NW_007091774.1:0-331 GCF_000164805.1 Carlito syrichta
CTGCTGCCCCACCAACTCCACTCCCCTGCCTCGTTGTTTCCTCCAGCCCAATGGCGACACCACCCCATGCCCCCCCACCTCTGCAAAGTGTGTTCTGGACACAGGGTCACTGGGTCATTGGACCCGAGAGGAACACAAAGCAACACCTGGAATTCACCACGTCGTCATCAGAAGCATCAGTGTGATGCAAAAATAAAAGACAAGATGAAGAACGATCACACCTGGGTGGACGCTGCCTTTCTGGTAGGTAGCTCCCCCAACCCAGCAACCACACTGTCTACAGGATCCACTGCTCTCCTGGCAGCTGCCTATGGCACCAGAGATGACAACT
>NW_007091775.1:0-961 GCF_000164805.1 Carlito syrichta
ATAAACAAACAGAAACACAAATAAAAGCACAATTCCATTCACAATAGCCACAAAAAAAATGAAATAACTTGGCATCTTCCTAACCAGAGAGGTGAAACACCTTTACAATGAAAACTACAAAACACTGCTCAGAGAAATTAAAGATGACACAAACAAGTGGAAAATATTCCATGCTCATGAATTGAAAGAATCAACATTGTGAAGATGTTCATCCTACCTAAGGCGATCTACAGATTTAATGCAATACCCATCAAATTACCAGCAGCATTCTTCTCAGACCTAGAAAAAACAACACAGGAATACATATGGAAATACAAATGACCAAGAATAGCCAGAACAATCCTCAGAGAAAAAAAAAAAGTAGGAGGTATCACATTACCAGACTTCAAACTTTACTTTAAAGCTACAATCATCAAAACAGCTTGGTATTGGTACAGGCACATAGACCAATGGAATAGATTTGATATTCCAGAAGCAAAACCTCAATTTCTCAACCAACTCCTCTTCCACAAAGCCTCCACCACCTGTCACTGGGGAGAGGAGAACCTATTCAGTAAATGGTGTTAGGAAAACTGGCTGACCACATGCAGAAGTTTGAAACAGTACCCCTATCTATCCCCATGCACAAAAATTAACTCCAAATGGATCAGAGACCTAAATGTAAAACCTCAAACCATAAGAACCTTAGAAAATGAAGGACATACCCTCATGAAAATCGGAACTGGCATCCAATTCCTGAACAAAACCTGAAACCCACAGGTCATAAGAGAGAAGATAGACAAGTGGGACCTTATTAAACTGACAGCTTCTGCAAAGACAAAGAAACCATCAAGAGAGCAGGGAGACAGCCACAGACTGGGGAAAAAGTATTTGCCAACTCCAGGTCTGACAAAGGCTTAACATCTTGGATCTACAAGGAACTCAAACATGCTGAAAAGAAAAAAACAAACAACCCCATTAT
>NW_007091775.1:1405-7190 GCF_000164805.1 Carlito syrichta
AAAATCATGAATTTCACAGCAACCTGGATGAAACTAGAGTCTATAATACTGAGTGACCTCTCACAGAAACAAAGAGCTGGGTATCACATGTTCTCACTCATATAGTGGACCTTGATCATCCAACTTAATACCATAAGATAATGACTGACAGTGGTAGGAAACTATGGGGGGGAGGGGAAGGGAGATGGGATTAATGGTAGTGAATATCTGTCTGGGGACGGGGAGACACCTCTTATCAACAAGGGTGCCTGAATGAAGCATATTTGCATACCTAACCCTTAACTGTACCCCACAATATCATAATAAAAATATTGATTATAAAAAATGAATAAATAAATATAAATAAATAATTTTTAAAAATAAAAATAAAAGACAGTGAAAATGGTGGATTTTTACTCAGACAAAGAAAATGTGTCATTTCTTGATATCAGAAGCTTATTATTAATTAATTAGTTCTCAGAAGTGGCATTTTGAGTTTTTTAACCAGTTAAGATATACTCAGTGTCCTGATAAGAAGGGTCATGTGAATGTACAATTTGTTCATGATCAACAGCTTTTAGTGTGTATCTGGTCTTCAGTAGTAACTTGTGTATATGTTCTTAACAACAGTAAAACCAAGGGCTTTTAGATTTGGACAGCAAAAGTTAACCAAACAGAAGTCGACTTACAAACATTGTGAGTTTATGTGTGTGCTTATGTGAGTGTGTGTATATGTGTATATCATTTTCCTCTATAAATATGAAAAAAAATATAGATCATTTATTAAATGGGTATACTTAGGAAGATATTATCAAGCCTTTATATGTTACTGTCATTTTTGAAATGCTCAAAGTGGAAACTCTCATATCATATGATGAAAATTGTTTTGTGGACATGACATGATATGTCTGTGACAACCATAAGCATGTTGTCTTTCTGTGGCTACAATATGAAGATGTAAGGTAATAGCCCCATGCCCCATTCTAATGGCACCTTGTCTAGTCTACTGTGACAAATAATTATACTCAGCTTGTCAGGGATGGCAGTTGAGGCTTTTTGCTTAGATGCCTTGACAGTGCTTGTATTAAACAGTCAGAGTCATACACTCCATTAAGTTTCTGTAAAATGAACTGTCTGCTTCTTGCTGTTTTGCTGATGGAGACAGCAGTTGTAAGTGAATCCTCTCCAATTGTATGTTGTTTGACTAATGCTTTCACTCATTGACAGGTAGTAGATCTCATAGTTTTTGTAGAGTGGCTATGAGGTTGATAGCTATGATAGGCAGATATAATTTATTTCAAAGCAGGCTTTTTAAGATGAAAATTTACCATAAATTAGGCTGAAAATATGTTCCTACCTAGGAGAAAACAGACTTGTGTGTGTGTGTGTTGTGTGTGTGTGTTATAGGAAAAAAGTTTTAATATTTTTTAAACATTTTTTATTATAAAATTGTGGGGTACAGTTAAGGGTTAGGTATGCAAATGTGCAATGTTCAGGCACCCTTGTTAATAAGGGGTGTCTCCCCATCCCCAGACAGATATTCACTACCATTAGTCCCACCTCCCCTCCCCTCCCTACACCCCCCCATAGTTCCCCACCACTGTCAGTCCTTTTCTTATAGTATTATGATAGATGTTCAAGGTCCACTATATGAGTGAGAACATGTGATACTCAGATCTTTGTTTCTGTGAGAGATCACTCGTATTATAGAATCTAGTTCCATTCAGCTTGCTGTGAAATTCATGATTTTGTTCTTTTTTATGGCTGCACAGTATTCCATCGTGTATATGTACCACATTTTTTTAATCCAATTCTCTTTTGATGGACAGCAATACCCGAAATATATGGACCATAAGAGACAAGATAGACAAGTGGGACCTCATTAAACTGACAAGCTTCTGCAAAGCCAAAGAAAACATCAAGAGAGCAGGGAGACAGCCCATATACTGGGAAAAAGTATTTGCCAACTCCAGGTCTGACAAAGGCCTAACATCTTGGATCTACAAGGAACTCAAACATACTGAAAAGAAAACAGACTTTTTAGATGGTGAAGTAGTTGATGATTCTTTCCCAACACATAATTGTTCAGAGGCTCTTGGTACAAAAGACATAAACATGAAAAGGGCATAACTGAGTAACTGTCCACAGGAAAGTATGTGTGCACCAATAAAAGCAATATGTTCCTTAATATGTGGGAGTACATTTAAGAGAAAGTAAATCAGTATTTTTCCATTTCTTTTTTTTTTTTTTTTGAGTTGGAGTCTCACTCTGTCACCCAGACTGGAGTGCTGTGGCCGCTCCCAGCCACCACAGCCTTGACCTACTGGGCTCTGGCAATCCTTCCACCTCATCCCTCCAAGTAGCTGGAACTACAGGCGCGCACTACCACACCTGGCTAATTTTTTGATTTATTGTAAAGATGAGGTCTCGCCAAGTTGCACAGGCGGGTCTTGAACCTGTGAGCTCAGGTGATCCACTCACCTCAGCCTCCCAAAGCACGGGATTACGGGCTGAGCCACCGAGTTCGGCTATTTTTCAATTTCTTTTTTTTAATCAATATTTTTTATTTTGATATTGTGGGGTACAGTTTAGAGTTAGGTATACAAATACACTTCCTTCAGGCACCCTTGTCAATAATGGGTGTCTCCTCATCCCCAGACAGATATTGACTACCATTAGTCCCACCTCCCTTCCCCTATTTTTCAATTTCTTAAACAAAATTAGATCATTGGAAATACTGATGCCTGATTGTTTTCACATATATGGGGAAGTGAAATTTTTAACTGTTTTCTCCCTTAAATAAATAAGAATTCCTGTGAGGTATTTCTTACTACATTTATGCATTCTATTAAGTATACAATATGCTTCCTTAAGCTCCTCGTTTCTCTCCTCCCAAACATAAAAGTGTAAATGTGATAATTATCTAGTTCTCTAGGTGTTGCAAAGACCATCTTTCTCAAAATATTGAATTTGACATGAAAAGCCAATGAAAATCTTAGCGTCCTGTTTGTAGGCAGTTTTTGTATTCTATCTGTCATCACTGGGCATCCTGGACAATGGAGCAAATCTTTGAAGAGAACAAATAAGGACAGACATGTCTGCAAGGTTAAACATTAGTCCTGATAAAAAGTTTAAGAATTCTGTTCTAGGGACGGGAACAAGATGGTGATGGCATAGGTGAACTTGTGAGATTCTCCAAGTGTGAGTTCCCCAAAAGACTCTTACCTCTCTTCCCCCACCCCCCAGCGCATCACCAGCCATGCTGGTGCAAGACCCGGGGAACTTTGGTCCCATGCAGGGCCAGATATTGTGGCCCCCTGCTGCTGCTGTTCCACTGCATGCATGGGAGTCTCAGGCCCCAGCCCCTTCCCAGCTTCCTCCCTGGCTACATTGTCTCCAGCCTGGCACCCTGCACCAAGCCGTCGGTCACTCAGGGAGGCTCTGGGCACCCACCCCTCAGAGACACCGGTCCCATTCCTGGCTGAAGTACCTTGCAGGGGGCCCAGAGCCACTCTCACCGCTCACCGCCTACCCTTTGAAGCTTTGAAGCTCTGGAACTCTGGGCCCACCCTGGCTGAGACACTCAGCATGAGACCCCAAGCTGGGGGACCCAGACAAGCAGAGAAAAACAGACCTACATAAACTCCCTTGCCATTCTCCAGGCAGAGACTTCCATTGCCCTGCCCACCTATCAACAAACTTTACCTCAGTTTCTAAGGCAATGGCGTGAAACAGGTGACAAAGCCCCACCCCTACGCTGCAATGAAAAACAAACGGGAGAGGCAGGAATTGGAGATCAGAGAAGTGACTTTAGTCTGATCACTTATTTTGACTTATGATTTTATCATTGTAACTATTGGTTTTGATCACGTTTGTTGTTTACCTTCTGACTTACACTGTTTCTTGATTTTATTGGCCTATCTCTGTGTAGCTATCAATACTTTTTAGGGAATCTTTCTTACGTGTCTTTCTTCACTTTTTCCCAGCTTTGTGTCTCTTTCTCACCAGATAGTTGGTATGTATATCAATTTCCCTATCACTCTTCTCTCTTTCTAACCCCCTATTGACCACCCCCTTCCACTATTATTTTCCTATTTTATACCCCCCTTTTTAAACTAGGGACCAAGGCTACATACTGCTGAATGGATACATTGTAAGGCAGAGGGAACTAGGTTCCAGTGTGCTCGTATACCTGTTCATGGATGCTATAATCAGCACTCTGAACCACAGCTTCCCTCTCAATTAAACCTCAAAACTGTAAAAAGTACAGATTGCTGCCTATGCTCCAGCCTGAAAAGTGAACAAAGCCAGAAGACCCTCATAAGGAAGAACAGGATATTGCAGAAGAGAAATAAAAGCAACCCCACCTTCCCTCAAAAACGGAATTAAAGAAGGGGAGGAAAAGGGGGAGAGAGAGAAAAATCTACACAAATGAAAAACCAAAAGAAGAGTATGGGTCTCTCCCAGACCCCTGGGAGGGCAGACACTGAGAAAACTGACTTTGGAATGCAAACAATGAAGAGCCCCCAGAATGAAGGGTCTCAAACTACCAACGTACATATCAAGACAATAAGGGAGCAATTAAAAAGAATTGAGGAGACACAAGAAGAAATTAGGAAGGAGCTGATATCTGAGATAACAGTAATAAAGAATATTGTGAATGAAATAAATAACAAACTGATAAGCATGGAAAGCAGAATTAACCAAGCAGAAGAAAAAATCTCAGAGGCTGAGGACCAAAATATAGAAATAACCCAAACTCTTAAAAACACAGAAAATAAACTCAAAAAGACAGAACAAAACCTTCAACAGATGAGCGATTACCTCAAAAGGCCTAACCTAAGAGTAATTAGACTACCTGAGGCAGAAAAAGAGACAGAGACCACACTGGAACAAACTTTCCATGAGATCATTCAAAAACACTTCCCTTATCTAATCAGTGATGCAAAAATTCAAACACAAGAGATTCAGAGAACCCTTGCAAGACAACAAATGAGAAGACCAACTCCTAGACACATAATAATTTGCCTAAACAAAGTAGACATAAAAGAAAAAATTCTAAAGACAGCAAGAGAAAAAGGCCAGATCACCTACCATGGAAGACCAATCAGAATAGCAGCAGATTTATCTACAGAAACCCTGCAGGCTAGGAGAGCTTGGAGCCTTATCTTCAAAGTCCTAAAAGATAAACAATTTCAACCAAGAATAACCTACCCGGACAAGCTAAGCTTCATCAGTGAAGAATTAAAATCTTTCCCAGATATCCAATCCCTAACACGTATGCTGCCACCAAACCATCTCTACATGAAACACTTAAGAAAGTACCAAACACAGAAGAAAAGGAAAAAAGAACAATGTTCTTCACAAGAGTACAGGGAAAAGAATAAAATACACATGAACCAACCTCAAAACCAAAAGAAAGACAAAAAAAGAAAACCAAGTGGAAGAACAACAACTCTATAAGAACTCTATGATAGAGACGAACTCTCACATTTCAATGATTAGCCTGAATATGAATGGACTAAACGCACCACTGAAAAGACATAGAATGGCAAAATGGATAAAATATCACCAGGCAACAATATACTGCCTTCAAGAGACCCAGCTCACTAGAAAGGACACAAACAGACTCAAAGCAAGAGGATGTGAAACAAATTTTCAGGCGAATGGAACACAAAAGAAAGGAGGAGTCACGATCCTAATTTCAGACAAAATACCATTTAAACTATCAAAAATTTAAAAAGATACAGAGGGCCACTACATAACGATAAAAGGTTCACTCCATCAACAGGAAATATCTATCCTA
>NW_007091775.1:7547-13301 GCF_000164805.1 Carlito syrichta
GACACCAACAAGGTCCCCCCCAAACCCACAAAGACATGGACACTAAACAGCATGATGCTAGACAACTCCTGGGTCAATGATGAAATCAAAACAAATATCAAAAGATACCTGGAAACAAATGCAAATGAAGAAACATCTTACCAAAATCTCTGGGACGCCTTGAAAGCTGTAGTAAGAGTGGAATTTATATCCCTACAAACACACATGAAGAAAATGGAAGCCAGGCTTGGTGACTCAACCTGTAATCCTGTGCCTTGGGAGGCTGAGGTGAGTGGATTGACTGAGTTCGAGACCCACCTGGGCAACTTGGCAAGACCTCATCTCTACAATAAATCAAAAAATCAGCCGGGTGTGGTAGTGTGTGCCTGTAGTTCCAGCTACTTGGAAGGCTGAGGCAGAAGGATCACTGGAGTCCAGCAGGTCGAGGCTGCAGTGGCCGGGAGCAGCCACTGCACTCCAGTCTGGGTGACAGAGTGAGAGTCCAACTAAAAAAAAATAAAAGAAAATGGAAAGAACACAAATTAACAGCCTAACAAGCCACCTAAGGAAGCTGGAAAAACAAGACCACAAAAACCCTAAGATCCTAGCAAACAGGATTCAGCAATACATTTCAAAAATCATCCATCATGACCAAGTAGGCTTCATTCCTGGGATGCAAGACTGGTTCAACATTCGTAAAACCATAAATGTAATTAAACACATCAACAGATGTCAAAACAAAAACCACATGATTATATCATTAGATGCAGAAAAAGCTTTTGATAAAATCCAGCACCCCTTCCTGATTAAAACCCTTGAACATCTAGGCATATGGGGAACATACCTCAAAATAGTAAAAGCCATCTATGAGAAACCCACAGCCAGCATACTCCTGAATGGAAAAAAATTGGAACCATTTCCCCTGAAAACTGGGACAAGACAAGGATGCCCACTCTCACCCCTCCTGTTCAACATAGTATTGAAAATCCTGGCTCGAGCAATCAGAGAAGAGAAGGCAATCAGGGGTATCCAAATAGGAAAAGAGGAAGTCAAGTTATCTCTCTTTGCAGATGATATGATTGTGTACCTTGAAAATCCAAGGGAATCTGTCAAAAACCTCCTTACACTGATAAACGCCTTCGGCAAAGTCTCAGGATACAAAATAAATGGACAAAAGGCAATCGTATTTCTCCATACCAATAATAAACAAACAGAAACCCAAATAAAAAACACAATTCCATTCACAATAGCCACAAAAAAAATGAAATACCTTGGCATCTTCCTAACCAGAGACATGAAAGACCTTTACAATGAAAACTATAAAACACTGCTCAAAGAAATCAAAGATGACTAACAAATGGAAAAATATCCCATGCTCATGGATTGGAAGAATCAACATTGTGAAGATGTCCATCTTACCTAAGGCAATCTATAAATTCAGTGCAATACCCATCAAATTACCAGCAACATTCTTCACAGACCTAGAAAAAACAGTACAGGAATTCATATGGAAACACAAGCGTCCAAGAATAGCCAGAACAATCCTCAGCAAAAAAAAAAACAAAGCAGGTGGTATCACATTACCAGACTTCAAACTTTACTATAAAGCTACAATCATCAAAACAGCTTGGTATTGGTACAGGAACAGGCATATAGATCAATGGAATAGAATTGAGAGTCCAGAAGCAAAACCTCAATTTCTCAACCAACTCATCTTTGACAAAGCCTCCACCACCTACCACTGGGGAGAGGAGAACCTATTCAGTAAATGGTGTTGGGAAAACTGGCTGACCACATGCAGAAGTTTGAAACAGGACCCCTATCTATCCCCATGCACAAAGGTTAACTCCAAATGGATCAGAGACCTAAATGTAAAACTTCAAACCATAAGGACCTTAGAAAAGGAAGGAAATACCCTCATGGAAATTGGAACTGCCATCCAATTCCTGAACAAAACCCAAAACCCACAGGTCATAAGAGAGAAGATAGACAAGTGGGACCTTATTAAACTGACAAGCTTCTGCAAAGCCAAAGAACCGTCAAGAGAGCAGGGAGACAGCCTACAGACTGGGAAAAAGTATTTGCCAACACCAGGTCTGACAAAGCCTTAACATCCTGGGTCTACAAGGAACTCAAATGTGCTGAAAAGAAAAAAACAAACAACCCCATTATAAAATGGGCAAAAGATATGAACAGACACTTCACAAAGGAAGACATCTGAGCAACCAACAGACACAGGAAGAAATGTTCAACCTCACTAATCATCAGGGAGATGCAAATCAAAATCACACTGAGATACCACCTAACCCCGGTCAGAAAGGCAATCATCAACAACTCAAAAAATAACAGCTGCTGGAAAGGGTGTGGCGAAAAGGGAACACTTCTACACTGTTGGTGGGAGTGTAAACTAGTGCAACCTCTGTGGAAAGCAGTGTGGCAATTCCTAAAAGCCCTAAACATCAACCTCCCATATGACCCTGCAATTCCCCTACTGGGAATATACCCTGAAGAACTCAAATCACTCTATAAAAAAGATACCTGCACACGTATCAAAAGAGGACTGGATTTTAAAAATGTAGTACATATACATGATGGAATACTATGCAGCCATAAAAAAGAACAAAAGCATGAATTTTGCAGCAACCTGGATGGAACTAGAGTCTATAATACTGAGTGTCCTCTCAAAGATACAAAGATCCAAGTATCACATGTTCTCACTCATATAATGGACCTTGAACATCCAATGTAATAGTATAAGAAAATGACTGACAGTACTGGGAAACTATGGGGAGGGGAGGGAGATTGGATTAACAGTAGCAAATATCTGTCTGGGGACGGGGAAACACCTCTTATCAACAGGGTGCCTGAATGAAATGTAATTGTATACCTAACCCTTAACTGTACCCCACAACATCTTAATAAAAAATATTTTTTAAAAAAAAAGAATTCTGTTCTAGCTTAAACCTACATGTAGGAATAGCATTAGTTATAGTATTTGATATAGTATTCTGTATACTCTACAGGATTCTTTATTGTATTCTATTTTTAAAATATCCCGTATAATATTTAATGACTCGTAATACCTCAATGGATATCTTATGCCTCACTATACTTAAGTGAAATGAAAACATTTTAGCATTGTCTCTGAACACAATTTTTGCAGATGTTTCTGATTATATAGATTTGGGAATTAAGTTGTGCTCTTGTTCCAAAAACTTTTCAATCTTTAGCATAGGGATTAAGTATATTTTGGGTTGTATATGAGGGATCCTTAGTGTGTTATCTTCATCCTAGAGTATAAATTCTTTGAGGTAATCTTCTAAAGATGAAAAGGGATTTTATTCAACTTAGTTGGGGTTGGGTAAATTTAATACCGTAGTGAACTGTCCTCCAATATAGAGTTCATTAATTCTTCAAACTATACAAGCCAACAATTAGAGATCTAAAAGCAGTAATTTTACAAATAACTTAGTGCTCTGTAATAGTGCATTTACCTCACACAGGTGGTTATATTTTCTGCTGTGAGCCATTTTCCAGGCAAGGTTTCCATAGGACAAGGAAAATTATCTTTGTTATTATAGACATGAAGGTTTTGATGAATTAAAAAGTGAACCCCAAAAGGCTTGCCCACAGCCCAACTTTACTTTAGTTATGGAAGAAGCTGTTTGGTGATTTTTAAGATTAAAATGTGTAACCTTACTTTTAAGAGAGACTAGGAACTTGGTCTGCTCTATCCCTTTTTCAGAGCTAGAAAGGTATCTTCTAGTGTTGGTTTAGACGGTGTTCCATAATTTTTTTTGCCCCAAGCTTTTCTGCTTATGGTTCACTTTGAAATGTTAGTTGTGCCAACAATTGACAGGTGACTTTTCTTTCTCTGTGCCTTCTGTTAACAAAAATGGATTAGAAGAGTGAGGGAATGCAGGAAACAATCCCAAAAGCAGGGGCTCCATCACTGATAAAACTTAGAAGATTATCTTTTGGGTATATTATTATTCTTATGAGCCCAAGAGAAAAACTGTAGGATAATTTGGTTGGCTTTTCTTACGGGCCTGTATCACTGATTATTTTAGCAAAGCTTATGTTACCTGAAACTCACCTTTGTACATGAGATTCTCTCTCTCTCTGTCTTTCACTGTCTTTTTCTTTTACTGTTAGCTGCATTTGACATCAGTAGTAGGAGTTTAAATATACATTTTAAAGTGAAACAAACATATAATATGTAGGAGGCACTAGAAATTTACTAAATAAATGAGTAAACAAATCTATGGTTTTAATTTTATTAAGTTATTTTATAGCTCTGTACCTTATAAAAAGGATCGAGAACACATGGAACTAATGCTTTATACAGTACATTGAAAATGATCTGTAGATGGTTAATCAAAATCACAGAAGTACATCTAAGCTGTGTTAAACTTATAACAATTATTTAATAGAATAAGTCACATGTAAATACAAGGGAACTATTTTTTAAATTTAAAGAGTACCCAATTTTCCCTCCTATACCCAGATGTCAATCTGAGTATTTACAGAGTACTCACAGGGGACAGAACACAATACTTGATGTGGCAAACGTGTGGAAGAACATTTTTTAAAAAGTCAAATAATAGACCAGATGGGAAATATAAAATGCTCATTAACTCTGCTTTTTATTAGGTATGTATCCAAATACTTTAAAGTACACTTTAAAAAGAAACAAAACATGTATAGATTCTGGGTGCTGTAAGTGAAAATTGACAACTTTGTAACAATGTACAAAATTACAATGTAATTTTGGTGTGTGGCATTTTAATTAAGAATATTAAGGTATGCTTTCAGCACAGGACCTGAATGATGCTTCTACCACAAGTTAGATTTTTCAGTGATATTCTGGGATCATTCATATGGAGCCACCCTGAATTAAGCTGGACATTGCAATTTCTGGTAACAAGAGATGTATGTTTACTCCCTCTAGGAAGAAGCAGGAAACTGTCTCCTCCTCCATGTTAATTTCCACAGTACATGCAGGTTGGGTATTAAATATGATGCCACAATCACACGAGTTTCCTTATCCATTGTATTACTGATTAAGAACTGCCAAAAAAAAAAGAGTAGATACTAGTCAGTCTCCCAGTAGCAAAGCCTATGCAGTAAAAGCTGACTGCTCTTATGATGTAAAGGTAAATTTCAGAGACTTACATGTAATGCAACAGTTAGATGTTCCCTATAATAGAAATATATCTAGTTTCTTGGTATCTTGGTATTCTTGATTACTTGTATGGAGAGTTGACACTTCTGTATATACACATTTACATATTTGTGTTTAATTATATAAATATATATACATGCCTATTATATTGGTTTAATAGTATGGAAAATAGTAAGCCTAGTTGGTCACACTATCAATGTAAAGGAAATGGTTTAAGTACTATAATTTAGATTTTTAATTCATTTCACTTTGTCACCATTTTAGGATACTAGATAACTTGGCTGGGACCAGGACTACTATAAAGTCGAATAAAACACAATTTTTGCTTTTAATCAGTAACTCTAGTGAGAAAGGCTATTACTTGGCCATTTTAGCTTGGTGAGTAGGTAAATTTCACTGTCAAAATGTAGTTGATTTTTTTTAATCTAACTAAGACTATTTTTGTGTACTCACAGAAATAATTTACTTTGCATTTAAAAAATAAATTATGGATTTTTTTATTGGTTCGGGGGCAAGATGGCGACCTGGCAACCCGGTGTCTGAAGCCCTCTGCAAGGGAGATCTGCAGTGGGTCTCTGACTCTCGCCCCG
>NW_007091775.1:13321-14312 GCF_000164805.1 Carlito syrichta
ATACATATTTGTTGGTTTGAACTATTGTTTATGGTAACAGTGAAACATTTATATGGAAGTGCTCAAAAGTGGAGCTTATGAGAATGATTGGACTGTAAATAAAAAATGGGAGTCTTCTCTGTAGTGGAATAATTGAAGCCATGGAAGTAGATGTGATGTCCAAGGGATACAATGTACAGAAATAGGGTTGAAACTTGGAGCACCACACTTCTGAACTGTAGTCAACAAGGATGCTTCATCTGATCTCTTCTTAAGAAAGAGGATAGAGGGGCGGGGGCAAGATGGCGACCTGGCAACCCGGTGTCTGAAGCCCTCTGCAAGGGAGATCTGCAGTGGGTCTCTGACTCTCGCCCCCGGGAGGCTGGGGACCCCAGCATCACAGCCTACTCCTCAAACAGAGCTCGGCCATCGCTATCACTGGAACATCGCAAGGACTGGACATTTTTACTGCATCGTCCTCTCCCGCTGCTGCCGCAGCCCCTCCCCCCACCAGCACTCCCGCCGCCGCCGCCGTCGCCACCGCCGCGCCCGCCGCGGCCTCTGGCACAGGTAGCTCATCACAACCCGGCCGGAGGAGATCCACATCAAACCGCTTCAGGGAAGATCTGCTGGGATCGCTGCCACCGCTCCTGCGACGGAGACTGTCCTGCCCACCCGGTGCGGGGCTCCTGTTGCCTGCTCGGAGGCAGGCAGCCATCTTGTTCCTGTCCGGCTCCACCCCCTCTGGGGCGAGCAGATGAGATAGCACCACCTGCTGGCGATTCAAGGTAACAACACCGAAACGGGAGAGACAAGCTTCATAAAGACATAGACTAAACTTCTGAACCGAGGTTATTCTGAACTGTCCTTCACAGCAGATCAGGGGAACTGACCCTAACTGCAAACTAATTTACCAGCTTGAAAAAAAAAAAAAAAAAACGAGAAATCAGACCTGAAAGGACATTGGACTTAACGAAATGTCTCAGAGTGTGCTTCATTGATTCTATTAGTT
>NW_007091776.1:0-991 GCF_000164805.1 Carlito syrichta
GTCCCCTTCTCTATGATATCACCTCCTACTCTACAGAGGGAGTAAATGTGCCAAGAATTACATCATGAAGTGGATGAGAGGGAGGAGGACATGATGAAAGCCACACAGAACACCAGAAGCCACCCTTGGTTCCTGTAAGACAGAGAACAGAGTTAGAGAAGGAGAGGTTCCTGGGTGTGAATAAGCTGTACTGAACTAGCCACATGAACATTAGTAAACAAAAGATAGGGGAGAGTATCTTCATCGAAATAATGTGATACATGGCAGAGACATGAATCAGATTCACAGACAGTCATACTATAAAACACTAGAGTGGGGACAACCATCAGACACAAACCTTAGATTGTCATTGCCCCAACAACCTCTTGGCAATGAGGCATTGCTTGGCCTGCTGGTGCTTATGGTTTGGATGTTTTAGTAAGATATACAGAGTTTTCTATTTGCAAACAAGCAGCTATTCATCAGTCTTTTCCATTGACTTCTACTGCTTTATTGTCTAGAAATTCCCTTTTCTAGAGAGCATGCAAATACCTGAAATGTTTCAAGTCTCATTTGTCCTTTAATTCACCTGAGAATTACATTTTTGTGACAAGGTAAAGTATTATCTCCCAATAATAAGCCAGGTATACCCAACATACTTTGTTTCAAAAGTCACACCTGGTTAGTGAGGAATCTCCCACCATATAGCAATACAAATGCAATGAAAATTTTTCAACATATGCAATCTGTCTGGAAGTGTGGGAACCCAATACAGAAAACACACAAAAACATAGCTGTTTTTGAAGAACTAGATATACAAGAACTCAGAACCCATATATTTAATCCCTCTAATGGCTAAAGGCACTTCTGGGAATCTTGAGAATCTCCAAAATAAACCACAAACCACTGTCCATGGAGCTCAGTCGTGAGACCTACCAGTGTCTCTGATCTTTCTGTAAATGGCTGTGCCAACACTACACTATTTTAATCACTATAATATTAAAATATGCTT
>NW_007091777.1:0-698 GCF_000164805.1 Carlito syrichta
AAAAAAAAAGTCCTGAACCAGATGGCTTTCCAGCAGAATTCTACAAGACATTTAAGGAGGAGCTGATGCCAATCCTACTGAAGGTATTTCAGGTGATTCAGAAAGACGGAACCCTCCCCAAATCATTTTATGAAGCTAACATCACATTGATACCCAAGCCAGGTAAAGACCCAACAAAGAAAGAGAACTTCAGGCCAATATCTTTGATAAACATAGATGCTAAAATTCTCAACAAGATCCTAGAGAACATCTCAAAAATCATCCATCATGACCAAGTGGGCTTCATCCCTGGGATGCAAGGCAGGTTCAACATTCGTAAAACCATAAATGTAATTAAATATATCAACAGATGTCAAAACAAAAACCACGATTATATCATTAGATGCAGAAAAAGCTTTTGATGAAATCCAGCACCCCTTCTTGATAAAAACCTTCGAACATCTAGGCATATGGGGAACATACCTCAAAATAGTAAAAGCCATCTACAAGAAACCCACAGCCAGCATACTCCTAAATGGACAAAAACTGGAAACATTTCCCCTGAAAACTGGAACAAGACAAGGATGCCCACTCTCACTCCTGTTCAATATAGTATTGGAAGTCCTGGCTAGAGCAATCAGAGAAGAGAAGGCAATCAGGATATCCAAATAGGAAAAGAGGAAGTCAAGCTATCTCTCTTTGCAGATGACATGAGAATC
>NW_007091778.1:0-758 GCF_000164805.1 Carlito syrichta
AAAGGGTAAACAAGACTGATGGTCCCCTAGCTAGACTGACCAAGAAAAAATGAGAAAAAACCAAATAAGCATTATCAGAAACACAAAAGATGAAGTCACGTCTGACCCTGAAGAAATACAAAAGATCATTAGAGACTACTACGTACACTTGTATGGAAACAAACTTGAAAACCAGAAGGAAATGGAAGACTTTCTGACATCACACAACCTACCTAGGTTGGAACAAGAAGAAATTGAGACCCTAAATAAACCAATAACAATCAAGGAAATCGACCACGTAATAAGAAAACTTCCTACAAAAAAAAGCCCTGGTCCAGATGGCTTTCCAGCAGAATTCTACAAGACATTTAAGGAGGAGCTGATACCAATCCTACTGAAGGTATTCCAGGCGATTGAAAAAGATGGAACTCTCCCCAAATCATTTTACGAAGCCAACATCACATTGATACCCAAGCCAGGTAAAGATCCAACAAAGAAAGAGAACTACAGGCCAATATCTTTGATGAACATAGATGCTAAAATTCTCAACAAGATCCTAGCAAACCGGATTCAGCAATACATCTCAAAAATCATCCATCATGACCAAGTAGGCTTCATTCCTGGCATGCAAGGCTGGTTCAATATTCGTAAAACCATAAATGTAATTAAATACATCAACAGATGTCAAAACAAAAACCACATGATCATATCACTAGATGCAGAAAAAGCTTTTGATAAAATCCAGCACCCCTTCTTGATAAAAAACCCTTGAACGTCTA
>NW_007091779.1:0-846 GCF_000164805.1 Carlito syrichta
TAAAACAAAAATCCTAAAGGCAGCAAGAGAAAAAGGCCAGACTACCTATCAGGGAAAACCAATTAGAATAGCAGCAGATTTATCCACAGAAACCTTTCAGGCTAGGAGAGCCTGGAGCCCTATCTTCAAAGTTCTAAAACAGAAACAATTTCAACCAAGAATAACCTACCCAGCCAAACTAAGCTTCATTAGTGAGGGAGAATTGAAATCTTTTCCATATATCCAATCCCTGAGAACCTATGCAGCCCCCAGACCACCTCTACAAGAAACACTTAAAAAAATACTGAACACAGAAGAAAAAGAAAAAAGAACAACAACATTCTTCACAAGAGTACAGGCAAAAGATTAAAAACACACAAGAACCAACTCTAAAACCCAAAGAAAGACAACAAACAAACAGGAACAACTCTGTAAGAACCTTATGACAGGGATCAACCCTTGCAATTCACTTATTAGCCTAAATGTGAATGGACTAAACGCACCACTGAAAAGACATAGAATGGCAAAATGGATAAAATATCATCAGGCAACAATCTATTGCCTTCAAGAGACTCACCTCACTAGAAAGGACACTCACAGACTCAAAGTAAGAGGATGGGAAACAAACTTTCAGGTGAACAGAATACAAAAGAAAAAAGGAGTAGCGATCTTAATTTCAGACAAAGTACCCTTCAAGCTATTAAAAATCAAAAAGATACAGAAGGCCACTACATAATGATAAAAGGCTCAATCCATCAACAAGAAATAGCTATCCTAAACATATGTGCACCGAACATAGGTGCACCAACTTTCATAAAGCAACTTCTAGGAAAACTAAAGAAAGATATTGACTCTAACACCATCATA
>NW_007091780.1:0-440 GCF_000164805.1 Carlito syrichta
TTTTTTGATTTATTGTAGAGATGAGGACTCCCCAAGTTGCCCAGGTTTGTCTCGAACCCGCGGGCTTAAGTTGTCCTCTCCCCGCAGCCTCCTCAATCGCAGGATTACAGGCTGAGTCAGGGAACCTGGCTATTTTCTGTTATGGTTTGGAGATGGAGTCTCATTCTGTCGCCCACACTGGAGTGCAGTGGCCGCTCCCGGACACCGCAGCCTCGACCCGCTGGGCTCCGCCGATCCTTCAACTTCAGCCTTCTAAGTAGCTCTAAATACCGGAGCGTGCTACCGCGCCCGGCTAATTTTTGGATGTATTGGAGAGATGATTCTTGCCCGTTTCTCTTTTCGAATGTAATATTTGTGTGCGATCTGCAAACTCCAATTTCGTATCACATTGGAGATTTGTTATCAGAAGCTACATCCTTCCTTAACTGCCTCCTGCTTCC
>NW_007091781.1:0-561 GCF_000164805.1 Carlito syrichta
ATCTCATTACCAGACTTCAAACTTTACTATAAAGCTACAATCATCAAAACAGCTTGGTATTGGTACAGGAACAGTCATATAGATCAATGGAATAGAATTGAGATTCCAGAAGCAAAACCTCAATTTCTCAACCAACTCATCTTCGATAAAGCCCCTACCACCTACCACTGGGGAGAGGAGAACCTATTCAGTAAATGGTGCTGGGAAAACTGGCTGATCACATGCAGAAGATTGAAACAGGACCCCTATCTATCTCCATGCACAAAGATTAACTCCAAATGAATCAGAGACCTAAATGTAAAACCTCAAACCATAAGAACCTTAGAAAAGGAAGGAAATACCCTCATGGAAATCGGAACTGGCATCCAATTCCTGAACAAAACCCGAAACCCACAGGTCATAAGAGAGAAGATAGACAAGTGGGACCTTATTAAACTGACAAGCTTCTGCAAAGCCAAAATACCATCAAGAGAGCAGGGAGACAGCCTACAGACTGGGAAGAATTATTTGCCAACTCCAGGTCTGACAAAGGCTTAACATCCTGGATCTACAAGGAACTCA
>NW_007091782.1:0-361 GCF_000164805.1 Carlito syrichta
TCGCCGCGGCTCACGGCGCCCTTCTCTCTGTCTGTGCCTGCGTGTGTTGCCGTCGGCGGGCCGCAGCGAGCGACGTGCCCCAGGACGGGCTGCTTCTGCACGGCCCCTTCGCGCGCAAGCCCAAGCGGATCCGCACGGCCTTCTCGCCCTCGCAGCTGCTGCGGCTGGAGCGCGCCTTCGAGAAGAACCACTACGTGGTGGGCGCCGAGCGGAAGCAGCTGGCCGGCAGCCTCAGCCTCTCCGAGACGCAGGTAACGAGCTGCCCCGGCCGCGGCCGGCGCGGGTCTCCCCCGCCGGGTCCCACAGCGCCCCCGCGCCGGCCCCGCCCGTCCTCGGAGCCCCTGCCCTCCCCGCGCGGCCC
>NW_007091783.1:0-867 GCF_000164805.1 Carlito syrichta
AGACCGAGCAAAGAGTTGCCTAGTGCCTGCTGAGAGCCCGCAACTCATTTTCAGGGCTGTTGCACCGAGGCACAGAGTTGGGAGGAAGACCCCAGAGAGGAAGACAAAGTTACCCTGGAGAGTGTGTGATCTCATGGGAGATAGCACGTAGGAAATATGGTGGGCCAGGAAGCAGCGACTAATGGACATTAGCGCTAAGGACCAAGTGCCGCTACTGGAGGCCATGCGAAGGCATCACAGATCTCTGGGACTAGATTCTGTGATTGTAGAATCACAGAATACCAAAATGTCAGAATTGGAGGTGACTTTACAGATTAGACAAATTAGTTCATCTATTTTCCACTGGGGAATTGGAGATAATCAGTGATTTGCCAAATTATTTAAGTTAACATTCATGAGTCACCTAGTCTGGTACCTGGCAATGGAGCCCACCGCCCCCTATGTCAATACTCTTACCATGGTCTCTCAGAGACTCAGACACAGAGCTGAGGTGGTCATAGGGTCTTCTGACTCCCCATCCCTGAACGTTGCAAATGTGATAAATCAGCCTCGTGCGAGGCCCTTGCTCGTGCCTGACATCTGGACACTAGGCCTCACCAGAAGACTCTCCGTTCTCCACCTCTAGATAGCACCTCTGGCCTTCCTGATTTCTGGTCAGTGGGTCAAGGATATTAAGTTGCATCTGTTTTAGAACCTCCTAACCGTGCCAATGCTACTGTGTTGTTCTGGGTACTTCCTATTTAACAGTATTTCCTTTGGGGATGGGCTTTCGTGGCTGGCACTCTCCTGTGGGAGGGACCCGTGGACACTGGCCCGAGTCCAAGCAGCATAAAGCAACAGGCAAAACTCTTTCCATTGAGCTGTGTT
>NW_007091784.1:0-353 GCF_000164805.1 Carlito syrichta
CACTTCTACACTGTTGGTGGGAGTGTAAACTAGTGCAACATCTGTGGAAAGCAGTGTGGCAATTCCTAAAAGCTCTAAAAATCGACCTTCCATATAACACCACAATCCCCCTACTGGGAATATACCCTGAAGACCTCAAATCACTCTATAAAAAAGATACCTGCACACGTATGTTTATCGCAGCATTGTTCACAATAGCAAGAACCTGGAAACAACCATGCTGCCCATCAAAAGAGGACTGGATTAAAAAAATGTGGTATATATACACGATGGAATACTATGCAGCCATAAAAAAGAACAAAATCATGAATTTCGCAGCAACCTGGATGGAACTAGAGTCTATAATACTGAGA
>NW_007091785.1:0-726 GCF_000164805.1 Carlito syrichta
TCTGTTTTGGCTATTTGTGGTCATTTATGTTTTCATATAAATTTCTGCATTGTCATTTCCAGGTCTGAGAAAAAATGATGTTGGTAACTTAATGGGTATTGCATTGAATCTGTAGATTGCCTTTTGTAGGATGGACATCTTAAAAATGTTGATTCTTCCTATCCATGAGCATGGAATATTTTTCCATTTGTTTGTGTCTTCTTGGATTTCTTTGAGCGATGTTTTGTAATTCTCATTGTAAAGGTCTTTCACTTCTCTGGTTAGGAAGATGTCTAGGTATTCCATTTTTTTGGTGGATATTGTGAATGGGATTGTGCTTTTTATTTGGGTCTCTGTCTGCTTGTTGTTGTTAAGTAGGAATGAACAAGACAAGGTTGTCCACTCTCATCCCTCTTGTTTAATATTGTGTTGGAAGTCCTAGCTCAGGCAATTAGAAAAGAGAAGGAAATCAGGGGTATCCAAATAGGAAAAGAGAAAGCCAAGTTATCCCTCTTTCCTGATATATCCAATACCTTGAAAATCCAGGAGAATCTGTCAAAACCCTGCTTGCACTTTGGGAGGTCAATTCTTTTAAACAGAAATTTAAATACTTCCTTTACCCTCCAGGGACTAATTTCAATTTTATGAAGGCCAGCTACAAATGCTAGGCTGTTGTTCATTCCATTACACTGTGTTTTCCTGCTTGTTTGAAGGAAGACTCAAAGTAAGGTTTTACTTTTAAGAGTA
>NW_007091786.1:0-711 GCF_000164805.1 Carlito syrichta
TAAGCTTCATTAGTGAGGGAAAATTGAAATCTTTTCCAGATATCCAATCCCTAAGAACCTATGCTGCCACCAGACCACCTCAACAAGAAACACTTAAGAAAGTAAAGAACACAGAAGAAAAAGAAAAAAGAACAACAGCATTCTTCACAAGAGTACAGGCAAAAGATTAAAAACACACATGAAACAACTCCAAAACCCAAAGAAAGACAACAAACAAACAGGAACAACTCTGTAAGAACCTTATGAATGGGATCAACTCTTGCATTTCAATTATAAGCCTAAATGTGAATGGACTAAATGTGCCACTGAAAAGACATAGAATGGCAAAATGGATAAAATATCAGCAGGCAACAATCTATTGCCTTCAAGAGACTCACCTCACTAGAAAGGACACCCACAGACTCAAAGTAACAGGACGGGAAACAAACTTTCAGGCAAAATGGAATACAAAAGAAAGGAGGAGTAGTGATCTTAATTTCAAACAAAATACCCTTCAAGCTATTAAAAATCAAAAAAGATACAGAAGGCCACTATGTAATGATAAAAGGCTCAATCCATCAACAAGAAATATCTATCCTAAACATATATGCACCCAACATAGGTACGCCAACTCTCATAAAGCAACTTCTTGGAAAACTAAAGAAAGATATCAACTCTAACACTATCATAACTGGGGACTTTAATACCCCACTCACAACCCTACACAGATCA
>NW_007091787.1:0-1177 GCF_000164805.1 Carlito syrichta
CATTGCATCGTTATTTGGGAACAAACGTGTATATTATTAAATGTTTGAGAAAGTAGCTGAGCATCTTGTTTTGAGAATATTCCTTCTCATGGGGGCCAGGGGTGTTGCTACACTGTCTCCTCCAGCAGACACTAAACCATTCAACAGCATGAAATTCAGAAGTATCAAGTACTCTGTACCTAACTGGAGTACCTAATACATAGTTGTGTATGTAGATGTTCAATGAATGTTATTTATGTTGACAGAAAAATACAGACACAGTGATCTACATGGGTCACCCTCAGGACTCCAAGTTTCTGATGGCTTTAACCTCTTAGGAAGGACTGGTAATGTTATAAAGGGCACTGAAAGGCAAGTCATAAAAACTAAACTCTAATCACCTTTGGCCAATGCACGCCAACCCTTGTCACTATCTTCTCTTTTCCAGACTGGTGTTTAGAATAAGGAGTTAGCAGCACAAAACATGTTTCTGTTTCTATGTACCTTTTTAAACATGCGTGATGGTAATATACACAAACACAGAGTTCATATAGAACACACACATACAAAAGTCTTCCTTTCCTATTAACAAAAGGTCACCATGATGGTAAAGGGATTGTATTGGACTGGTGGATATTTATTAGATATATAGTTAAACATGGGTAAACATGTATGCTTTTAAAAACGTTTCTTTTTCCATTTGCCCTGTTAGCTTAAGCATCATGCAAACCATAACCACTTCTAGGTAGCAACAGAATTTGATTTAGGCCATAATAGTTTTTCAAAGATTGAAGGAGCCACTCTTCAGGTTGTTTTTCTATCTTCATTCTTTCCACTTTTCTATCAGTTTTTGGCAGGGTTAGAAATATTTCCAAATACTTGTCTCTAATCTCCACCTCGACCTCTATCAATTTCTTTTTATAAAGACAAGGAATCATAATATGTCACTTGAATATTAATACTGTCGACATCCACGTTGCAGAATTTTTAGAAAACTGTAGATATGGAGGAAGAAAAAGCCAAGTTGTGCTTATGAAAACACAATTGTGGTGCTGCATCTTTCCACATCTTCTATTATCTTCTGTTCTTAGAACCTCCCTGGGCTTCCAGGCTTTTTTCTTTAGAGTCTGCAATGGCAGGGAGCCTTTGTAAGAACCACAAAGCTAAAGTCTTACTGCAAATATGCTTATACTCTTCT
>NW_007091788.1:0-701 GCF_000164805.1 Carlito syrichta
AATGTTTCATGTACACGCTTTCATGATCCTCCCCTTTTACAAAGAGAGGTTTCAGGTTGACGACATTTGCTAGCTCCACACGGGATCGCAGGTGGCTATACGCCAGCTTATTCGTGGCCAGGCACAGTGGCTCACGCCTCTAAGCCTGGCACTTGGGGAAGCCGAGGCAGGAGAATCCCTTGAGCCTGGGAGTTCCAGACCAGCCTAGGCAGCAACATGATGAGACCACTGTTCTACAAAACGTCAGAAAAAATAAGCCAGGCTTGTGTGGTGGTGCGGGCCTGTAGTCCCAGCTACTCAAGAGGTTGAGGCAGATGAGTCGTCAGCCCAGGGGCAAGCTCACCTCATGCCACTGCACATTCCAGCCTGGGCTGCAGAGGGAAACCCTGACTCAAAAAAAAAAAAAAAAAAAGGTCAATCGTGTAGCCAACATGATACCACCACAGATACATTGTAAAAGATCTGGAATCTATCATCCTTAGCGAATTCTTTCTCTAACCCTGTTTGTTCCCTCCTGGCCCTCCGTGGCCATGGGAGTGTGTGTAGCTGTACTGGCTGCTCTGGAAGTGCTGGGTCCTGTCAGTTTTATTATATATTTATATGTTTATTTGTTTGTTTGTTTGTTTTTGAGTTGCAGTCTCATTCTGTTGCCCAGACTGGACTGGAGTGCAGTGGCCGCTCCCGGCCACCGCAGCCTCGAC
>NW_007091789.1:0-798 GCF_000164805.1 Carlito syrichta
AGACCAGGTACACCCATATTTGTAGTGTTCCAAAATGTCAGAATTTTACCGAGGCTGGTGTGATCTTAAAAGCCACAAGCTACACGGTGTTCCCGAGGGGACAACGCTACTTCGTACTTCCCTTTTACCAGGTAGTAAGAGCGTCAGGCAGGCAGGCTCAAGCCACTCCTCCAGTCCAGCCAATATCACACACAGTAGATAGTAGTGCACTTAACCAATATATAAAAATCACAGATTAAACATTCCATGTCAAAGTAACGTGGGATGTCAACAGAAAATGGAAAGGAGAAAGGGTTAGCGAACCAGGTTAGGGAGAGCCAAGGTGAGGAGGAGTTTTCCCGTGCCGGCTTGGATGGCACATCCACATCTTGCAAGAATATGGGCAGAGTCTCTGGTGGAAGATGACAGGAGCTTTTCGTGGGGACAGCAAGATGGTGTCTGTTCAAGTGGCTGTTTCGAGCTGGTGAAGTCCTGTTCTTTTTATGGTCACAAAGCCTTCTGATGAGGTCTGACAGCGGAAGGGCATATGCCTGGTTCTGTTCTCACCCGGTTGCCTGTGGTGTCTATCGGGTGAGGCAAACAACCGGTCCCTGTTGGCATGAGGTCTTTTAGGAAATAAGATAAAGTCTTTTTCTCAGATGGAGTTACTTGTGTAAAGGGTGCCCCGTACACTCTCCGATATAAAGATCTTTTTCTACATTAAGTTTGAGCTGTAAAAATAAAATGCTATGTTCATTAAAAATTATTGAAATTTAAAATATAGACACTTTTATTTTCTGTCGACCTTCCTATATCTGG
>NW_007091790.1:0-497 GCF_000164805.1 Carlito syrichta
GAAGAACTTTTTGAAAGCAGCTGCAATCATGGGTTATGACTGTTCTCTGAGTGGATGTCCACAGAGCTCCCATACTTTTGGTGTGGGCGTAGAATCTCTATGCTTTTTCTTCACTTATTCATTGGAAGGCATTCATCAGCATTTCGGACACCAATCCACAACCACGTATATTAAAATGTATTAAATTAAACGCCATGCCAAGTGGGATTTATTTCTGGGAAACACGTGTAGCACAACTTGCAAAACATAAATGGCATTTCATACAAAACTCAATCAAAGGAACATTCCGCACTAGCAGTATAACATAGCCACATACAACCTTCTTTACTGAGGTGGAAAGGGAATTGAGAAAACTTCACACTATTCATGATAGAAGCCACATACACCCTTCTTTGTTGATGTGGAAAGGGAATTGAGAGAACTTCACACTGATTCATGATAGAAACCCTAACAGGTTACTCAGAATAGAAGAAAACCTCCTTCACCTAATAAAGGCC
>NW_007091791.1:0-478 GCF_000164805.1 Carlito syrichta
AAGCAATGGAATGGAGAGAAATGTAATGGAATTGAGAGATATGAAATGGAATGGAAAGGAATGGAATGGAATGGAGAGTAATAGAATGGAGAGTAACAGAATAGAGAGGAATAGAATGGAATGGAATGGTGAGAAATGGAATGGAATGGAGAGAAATGGAATGGAATGGAAAATAGAGGAATGGAATGGAGAGGAATAGAATGGAGAGGAAAGGAATGAAATGGAGAAGTATGGAATGGAATGCAGAGGAATGGTATCAAAAGGAGCAAAATGGAATGGAATGAAATGGAATCGGAGGAATGTAAAGTAATGGAAGGGAGTGGAGTGATATGGAGAGGAATGGAATGGGAGGACTGGAATGAAGAGGAATGGAATGGAATGGTGATGAATAGAGAGGAATGTAATGCAATTGAGAGGAATAGAAAGAAATGGAATGAAATGGAATGGAATTGAGAGGAATGAAGGGTAAAGGAGAAAG
>NW_007091792.1:0-797 GCF_000164805.1 Carlito syrichta
TGGAAGGGGCTTATTGCTTAACATTTACACTCCATTGCAGAAGCAGAAGCAACCAACATGGCAATTGGGATAAACAAAAGCTTAACAAAGTTCTAAGTACAAACACTGCTTAAAACATTGTATAACTGTACAATCACAATCACCACCAGGCACCCGGCATGTGCCTAGTCTACGGGGTCTGAGGTAGGATTTAAAATACTAATACTTCATAAAATATAGTGAACGTGAGACAGTGATGTATAAAATACAATGAACATGAGGTAGGGATATATAAAAGATACAACGAACGTGAGGTAGGAATTCATACAGTCTCTCACTATGACCCACTGCTCCCATCATTCCATTGAACTAAAAAAGACAGACACAGATAACAGAGCTTAAAGTCTGTATATATGTGTATATATATATATATATACATATATATATATTTTTATTTTGACACTCTGGTATAAGACCAATTATGCTGTTGGCCACTGGAACTTGGAGGGAGTGTGAGGACACCTTTGGGTGCTGATATATTCTGTTGCCTCATCTGGGTCTGCTCGCAGGGGTGTGTCTACTTTGGGAGAATCAATCAAGCCATGCACTTATGATGTATGCACTTTTTATGAGTATGCTAGACTTCACAAAAATAGAATTTGAAATATCAGGGAAAACCTTCAAAAAGAAGAGCAACACAGGAGACGTGACTTTGTCAAATTTAAAAATATTACAAGCTGGGCATGGTGGCTCATGCCTATAGTCCCAGCACTTTGGGAGGCTGAGGTGACAGGATTACCCAAGTTCACAGGTTCAAG
>NW_007091793.1:0-345 GCF_000164805.1 Carlito syrichta
CACCGGGGCTGGGGCCCGAGCCGCATCGTGCCCGCCCCCGCCCTACCTGAGGGGGCCCGGGTGGGGTCGCTAAGGGCCGCTCCCGGGGGCCCCGCGACGGCGCGGCTCGGCGACGGAGGCGCCTAGTCTCGCCGGGGCAGAGCTCGGCGGCGGTTTGACGACCTCAAACTCCATCGGGAGCTACAGGGACAGCCCCGTTGGCGGCGGCGAAGGCCGCGACGGGGCCTCCTCCTCCTCCTCCCTTCGCCTCCTCCTCCTCCTCCTCCTCACCACCACAGAGGCGGACCTGGAGGGATCCCGACCGAGCTCTCGCGAGAAGATGCTCCACACTTCACGCGAGATTAC
>NW_007091794.1:0-656 GCF_000164805.1 Carlito syrichta
CCTCCTCCTCTTCCTTCCCTCTGGGGAGCCTGAGAGCGATCGGGTTCCACACGGGAGATTCTTCTGGGACTCTGCTCTCCACAGATTCTTTCCTCGAGCCATTCTTCCACCCGGCTAGCCCTGCTTCCTCCGCCCTAGCTGGGCATCGACGAGACGAGAGAAGATCAGGCCATGTCACTGGTCCCCGGGGCCCATGTGGGACTTTCTACGGGGACCTGAAGTCACGTATTCTGGTCCTGCCCTTTGGCTTCCTGGCCATCAACTGATGACCCCAAAAAGGGACTTTCATCCCAGAATGTAAAATAGACCAAATAAGTAGGGGTGGAGGCAGAGGGGGCAGAGAAAATGAAGAAACCAAATTTGCACGTGAAGCCCTCCCCTCCCTCCTCCTATGACTGATCTGGTGTTTCCTGTTCTTCCTCCAGCATCCCAGAGTTTGATCCTGTTTCCCCACCCACCTCCCTCCTCTCCCTGCCCCCACCCAAGTCACCACGTACTGGGCATAAAACGTCCCCTGGCTACCTCTCAGTCTGCTCGGCTGTGTGCTTCTTGGAGGCCCACTTTGTCCTATTCATATCTGGATCCAGCATGCCCTTGTTTGGAAACAGAAGCCAATATTTTTATTTTTATTTTTTATTTATTTATTTATTTATTTT
>NW_007091795.1:0-500 GCF_000164805.1 Carlito syrichta
CATGTTTAAACTTCAATCACCTTCAGAGTACTCTCTGTTTGATGCAATATACCTATTGAGACATTTTTCCACTGCTCAAAACAGTTTTTGAACTCTTCAATGCCTTTTAGTGTTTCTGTCATTTTTTGTTTCATCTCTTCCACATCAGTAAAAGACTTCCCTTCGAGAACTTTTTCATCTGGGGAAACAATAAAGTTGCTGAGGGTGAGACCAAGTGAATGAGGAGGGGGGGCATGAGGGACATGTCACTTTGGGTCAAAAACTGCAAAACACTCAGTGCGCTGTGGGCAGCTGCGCTTGCAAATCACCCATTATGAAATGGGCAAACTCGTTGAAAGAACCTCAGCAACAAAAAAAATCACTGAAGCTGAATGCAGCTTCTCAAAATGATGGCAGCTGGTACTCTGATGCCAATGGGTTCCTGGATCACTAGACTACTGAGGGAAGCCTGTGCTACATGGGGTTCACCCTCGAAAAGATAATTCCGGTTTTCTTTTTGT
>NW_007091796.1:0-351 GCF_000164805.1 Carlito syrichta
AATTACGTGGTCGATCTTAGAATACATTCCATGCGGTGATGAGTAGAATGTATATTCTGTCGTCTTTGGATGGAGTGTTCTGTAGGTATCAATTAAGTCCATTTGGTCCAATGTCACATTGAGGTACCGGATCTCCTTACTGTTTTTTTGTCCTGATGATCTGTCTAGGGTTGTGAGTGGGGTCTTAAAGTCCCCAGTTATGATCGTGTTAGAGTCAATATCTTTCTTCAGTTTTCCTAGAAGTTGCTTTATGACAGTTAGCGCACCTATGTTGGGTGCATATATGTTTATGATAGATATTTCTTGTTGATGGATTGAGCCTTTTATCATTATGTAGTGGCCTTCTGTATC
>NW_007091797.1:0-893 GCF_000164805.1 Carlito syrichta
ATTCATAGTTGCCCCAGTTTGGAAGGGACCCATCTGAACCCCTGCGGAGAAGGGTAACTTAGCCTGTATCATAAAACTGTAAGGTGTTGGCTTCACCCCTTCTCTCCATTCTTTTCTCCCTTCCACACATGGTTGCCTGCAGGTTATTATTTTGGCAGAGGCTGTTCACTAACAATTATCTTCATGTCTTCTGGGGCTGCCCTGAAGATGAATGAGCCTGTTTTTCTTTCCAAGAACAATGACCCTTGGGGTCCCCAGATCCCACCCTGTCATCCTTGGGTCCTGCAGCCTTCCATGATGCATCCAGACCTTTAATCTACCGGGGGACATGGGCGGCAATGCTCACCTCCAGCACAACTGTCTCACCCATGAAAGTCCTCGGTCACGTTCAAAGCAGGTGGGATCTGAGGGTTTAGGTCTCATGCCCTCACACTCTCTCCAGGTCAAGCATTCCTTCCTCTGCTCCTGAGCGCTAATGCGCTTGTGTCTGGCTCTCTGCTTATTGGGTACACACAGATCCCTTGTGGACTTCCACAACAAAAGGAAAAATCCTGAAGTTCAGATGCTCAGGGCTCTCAGAGAGAAGATCAGCTCATCAGGTTACACACTTCATGGTCTATGCGTGAGATGGGGAAGGCACAGATTTTGGGAGGGAGATAAGGTCCGTAGGTGCTGGGACCTGGAGTAGGCAGAGGCTGCCAAGAAACAGGAGCGGGGAATCCGGGAAGTGAGTCAGAGTCTTACTGTTGCCCAGGCTGGAGGGCACGGGTACGTTCATGGCCAATGCAGCCTCGACTTGCTGGACTCAGGCGATCCTCCCTCCTCAGTCTTCCAAGTAGCTGGGACTACAGGCAAGCATCACCACACTCAGCTAATTTTTTGCTTTATGGTAA
>NW_007091798.1:0-740 GCF_000164805.1 Carlito syrichta
AGAAATTATCTGTAAACCATATAGCTGATAAGCAGTTCCTATCCAAAATATATAAGCAATCAAAGCAACCCAATAGCAAGAAAACAAATAGCCAGTTTAACAATCAGGCAAAAATACTTGAATAAACATTACTCAAGAGAAGAGACATACAAACGGCCAACAGATCTATTAAAATGTCTTTTAATATCATTCATCCTCAAGGAAATACAAATTAAAACCACAATGAGTTATACTATCATACCTGTTAGGATGACTGTTATCAAAAAGATGGAAGATAGCAAGTGCTGCTGAGGGTGTGGAGAAAGGGAACCCTTGCACACTGTGGGTGGGAACGTTAATTAGTACAGCCATTGTGGATTACTGTAGAAGTTTCTTCAAAAAACCATAAATAGACCTACTGTGTGACCTGGCACCTCACTGCTGGGTGTATTTTTGTAGGAAATGTGATCAACATGTTGAAGATTTATGCAATCCTATATCCCCTGTAGCACTAATCACAGGAGTCAAGCTGTGGGATCAACAAAAGAATTCATCAATCCATGAGTGGATAAAAAAATGGGGCAGATATATACAACAGAGTATTATTTTTCCATACACAAGAGTGAAATGCTGCCATTGGTAACAATAGGGATGAAGTTGCAGTTATGTTCAGTGAAACTGTTAAGTGAAAAAACCAGAGATATGTGATCACCCTTACACGTGGAGTATTATTTTATTGTATTATTTTATTTGAAAGATGA
>NW_007091799.1:0-605 GCF_000164805.1 Carlito syrichta
TTACTAGCAGGCTACCTAGGGAGCCAGATGTCTAGTCAGTTGACTTAACTAGGAGAATAAACTAGCTGGGTAGACAGCTGATATAACTAGCTAGCTACCTAGCTAGCAAGCTGGCTAGCCAGGTGACTTAAGAAGCTCTGTACCTCTCTAGCCACCTGGATAGCAAGTGACTTAACTAGCTGACTTAATTATATAGCCAGCTGGCTGTGCAACAGACTTAACTATGTCACTACCTAGCTAGAGAGCTGGCTAGCCAGCTGACTTAACTAGCTGTCTTAAATAGCTGTCCTGCTATCTAGCCAATTGAATTAGCTTGCTTGCTACATAGCTAGTCAACTGGCTGTACAGGTGAATTAACTAGGTGACTTTTCTAGCTAGCCAGCTGAGTATCCAGCTGACTTATCTAGCAAGCTACCTAGCTAGCCAGCTGGCTAGTCAGCTGACTTAACTAGGTGACTTAACTAGCTAGCAAGCTAACTAGACAGCTGACATAACTAGCTAGCTACCTAGCTAGCCAGCTGGATAGCCAGATGATTTAATTGCCTAGCTACGTAGCTAGCCAGCAGACTAGCCAGCTGACTTAACTAGCTGATTTCACGAAGTAG
>NW_007091800.1:0-871 GCF_000164805.1 Carlito syrichta
CCCACAATACACCCTATTCAACCTTGACTGCAAAGACACAGCACAACTTCTCACTTCCAGTCCCAGCTCAAAATAAGACCATCAAAGTCCCTGCTCAGGGAAGGAGAACAGACTGAGCAAATAACAGAAGTGGAAGCTTCTTCCTCTATCACTGAATAATGGAATTAAAGAAAGAGGAAAGTGACCTGTCACGAATGAAGAAAAATCAAGGGAAGATCAACAGTAATCCCTAGAATCACAAAGTGACAGTACTTAAAAAAAACAGACCTCAGAGCCCATACAATGGAAGTCACCCAAAATTGGCCCCACAAATTAAAAAAGATGAATTTTGCTCAGTTGTGTTTGACAGAGAAGGGCCTCAGTAAAGAGACATAGCGTGGCACACAAATATTTATTTCAATAACTGCATGGGCTGTCAAAAACACCTAATGAGTGGTGGACTGTTTTCTTTAGGCCAACAAAGCTCTTGATGCCTTTGAATACCTGTCAGATGGTATTCAAAGACATCAAGAGTTTCATTTTTAAGCTAGGAGTCATAAAGACCAGGCAGTAGGAAGGACGCTGAGTGCAATTTTTTGCACTTGCTGGAATGCCCCAAACAGCATACTGGTTTTCTGCTCTGGCTTCTATTATTGCAGAGCAGTTGGAACAGGCCTTCAGCAAGTCACCAGTGCTTCCCTCATGCCTCAACAAATCACTGAGTCTAGTTTCCTCATTTGAAAACTAGGGGACACTCACAACCTTGTACGTGGATTAAATGATTATATAAACAAAAACTGCTTAGTCCAGTGCCAGGCACATAGAAAATGTGCTATTTTTTCCCAGCTTGGGTTTTATACCTGGATCATTAACCTAGCATTACAATAAGTAT
>NW_007091801.1:0-626 GCF_000164805.1 Carlito syrichta
ACCCTAAATAGACCAATAACAATCAAGGAAATTGGCTACGTAATAAGAAAACTACCTACAAAAAAAAAGCCCTGGTCCAGATGGCTTTCCAGCAGAATTCATTTAAGGAGGAGCTGATACCAATCCTACTGATGGTATTCCAGGTGATTGAGAAAGATGGAACTCTCCCCAAATCATTTTACACAGCCAACATCACAATGATACCCAAGCCAGGTAAAGACCCAACAAAGAAAGAGACCTACAGGCCAATATCTTTAATGAACATAGATGCTAAAATTCTCAACAAGATCCTAGTGAACCAGATTCAACAGCACATCTCAAAAATCATCCATCATGACCAAGTAGGCTTCATTCCTGGGATGCAAGGCTGGTTCAACATTCGTAAAACCATAAATGTAATTAAATACATCCACAGATGTCAAAACAAAAACCACATGATTATATCATTAGATGCAGAAAAAGCTTTTGATAAAATCCAGCACCCCTTCTTGATAAAAACCCTCAAACATCTAGGCATACAGGGAACATACCTCAAAATTGTAAAAGCCATCTATGAGAAACCCACATCCAGCATACTCCTAAACAGACAAAAATTGGAACCATTTCCCCTGAAACTGGAACAAGAC